>NC_141140.1:131608808-131857870 GCF_053477565.2 Lygodium microphyllum | reverse complement strand
CAAATGACACGCCTCGTGACTACTACTGCAACTTAGGTCCAGATAATAGGAGGCGTGATGCTGATGAGAGGCCAGAGTTGTGTAAAGGAACAGTAGAGTTTGTTGCTACAAAGGAATACATGGTGAGATTTGTTTTGTAAAGTCAAACGATTAGGCTTGATCATATGCTGTGTGTTTGCTTGATGTTGTGGACTGGGAACTTGCATTGTACTTCTATGCACACCTCTTGTTACATCGTGAATCTCAATGGCTTTTTCCACAATCCCACTATTTTTGGTAGCTGGATGCTTTAATGAAGTCTTCAACAAAAGTAAATCAATACTGCTTGAGTTACCATGTGAAAGCTGCATTAAAGTAGGATTTCAAGAAGCCTTCTTCACAAGTGTAAGTATCTGCCTGGTCTTTCAGTTTTTGAATAATGTAGCTTTCTTTTTTTATCAGCTTGTCCACTAGGGCTTAAAGATCATCGATGGCTTTCCATTTTCTCGAGGATACACACGTGATGTTATAGACCAGTTTCATTTCATTTTGTATTCCCCCCCTTTGTTTCTGTTGGTCTCTTTTTTTTTCATAATCAAGTGGCTGCCCCAGTGGTAAGCTACTTATTTTATTAACCCACTGATCTGGGTTCAAATATGCCTTTTTCTATACGTGTACTAAATGGCAGTGCGGAATATAGGAGTTGAACCCAAGCATTTTGGTCACCACCCATTCAACTTAACCAACTGATCTACCCCTGTTTGCGCTCTCTTGCCACCTATTCAACTTAACCAACTGAGCTACACATGTTTATGCTCTCTTTTTTTTCTTGAAGATAATTGAATTAAGTAGTAAATATTTACATCAGACCATCAGGTCAACATTAAAAATAACAGACATAAAGGAAAGTCTACACAGACTCTTAACACATAAATGTCACACCAGATCAGCTGGTGTGGAGCGAACAGTATCCAGCCAGGGAGCAGCAATGTCAGGAAGAACCAGATCAGCAGACACCATAGAGGAGATTTGCCACAACACTAAACCACGAATTCGGACCACATGACCATGAATGCTAGATATTGTTTACGCTCTCTCTCTCTCTCGTAATAGGTAATTATAGAAGTACAAGAGTCATGGCAAAGTAGCAAATGAAATTGCCATATGCCAAGAAACCAAATCCTCCCTAGGGAGAAGGCCAGCATGTTGAATAAGATCCAATTACTAGTGGAGAAAACCCTCAGGCCTAGCAACATGACTTTGAACCCCAAAAGCGGAACCGAAGACGAAGGCATTCCAAGTGACCTAGTTGTGCCAACAACCCCAAAATCTAAGAAAATGAAATGCAATTGTTATATGGGGTTGTTCAAGAGTGGGATATTTTTCCTTTAAAAAGACCCAATCAGAGGGATGCAACAAAGGTCTCACAACAACTCGCCAAATGTCAAACAGGAGGGACTAGATCTTCCAGCCAATGGGCTCAAAGTAGATCTATGATAGGAAGATTCCACACTGGTAGTACATAAGAAATAGTTGCCATTCAAAATATGATGCTTGGAAAGAGCCAAGGGGAGGGACATGCCACCTATGATCACTCTCCAATGAAAAACTTTGCATTTGAAAGGAGTCATAACAATCAATTTCCACCATGTCTTGCTTTTATGCAGACTTAGCATTGGCTTTGGTCACCAACCAATGGCAATCTTGGATCAAAAGGTTCTATATTTGGTTAACTAAAGCACCCTTGAGACTTAAGTAGCGTGCAATATTCCAATCCTACCAAGGATGATCAGAATCAAGGGCAGGGAAGGGTTGCTTGTTGTGCAATTGCATTGAGATATTTGCCCATGAATCACAATATCCACAAGGGATCCGAAAAACCCGTTTGGCTGTGTGGAAAGACATTAGTACATTGCAAGCAAATAAAGTCACAGCCACAATAGAGACCAAGCTCAGACGTGTCAACCGATTGAAGTGGGGGCAAGAGAGCAACTAGAACACAGCCAACAATTTAATCTACAAGGAATTGGCCTGCAATCTATCCTTTGCTAAATGCAAAATCACCTTTTGAAGGACAGCCTTCCGTGAGCACACCAAGTGGGTTATTGGAACAAAAGGAATCAAAAGTTGGGAGTCAGTGTTGAGTATGTGCCACCATGAGCCTTGAATTGTAGTATTGCCATGCACAAGTCCTTGGTCTTCAAGAAAAAACCGAACAATAAGGAACCCAAGGCTGATGGCCATCACATGTGGCTTGAAGTAGTGTTTAGTGAAGAGCAGCCATGTGAGTCTCAACATCGAAAACAGCCCCACTACCCATGCTTTTGGGAGTACATACATCACTCCAAGAAATCCAAGAAATACAAGCATGCTCAAAATCCTTTTTCCATAGCATGAAGTGGATATGCATGGTAAGGTCGTTCAAACTACTCTTGGCCAAAGGCAAAAGTGGCAAAAAATAGGTAAGCAAGGATAGCATAATAGTTTGTGCCACTTTGAGGCGCACATGAAATGGCTAGGCCTGAGATTTCCAATAAAGAAACTTAGCTTTCATCTTTTGAGAGATCTATTGCAGAAATCGTTTAGGCTGAACAACACCCAAAGGATAACCTAGATACCATGCAACGTGGCCGTGTGGAACCACATCACCCTACCACCCCAAAGCTTGTAAATCTGATTCAGTGCAGCTGAATGAGAGAGAATTTAGTAGCATTAATATCAAGGTCTAAAGTATGCCCAAACAAATCCCAAACATCCGATGCCTTGCAGATGTTATCCCTGTTTTCTTTCAATATCCTGAAAGTGTCATTAGCCAACACGTGCCCCAAACAAAACATTGATTTAGTGGAAGCGATAAACTAGCCAGCTGCCTAGTCTCCATGAGATGTGACAACATGTTGAGAAGAGGATGGGTAGCAAGGGCAAACCTCTCTCTCTCTCTCTCTCTGCCCCCACCCCCCAACACACACAAAACAGAAAAAAAAAAACAAACAAAACCTTAAAAAAGATGACTATTTTGGAGGATCAGAGACACAAATGGCACACTCACAGCAGTAGCAGCTGCCATCTTGGGATTACTCTTAACAGACCTCAGCAGCTACTGTGCAGATGACAAGGATCCTGACCTATTAGGTTACTTGTTTGAAGCTCACAGCTAGACAGCTGCAGATACTTAATTGAGATCTCGAGGGTGGTGGCCGTACCTGCCTATACAGTTTGGATCAAGTTTGGCTGAAGCCTCGGTCCTTTGATCCGTAGGATCAACTAAACTAGTAACTTTATACAATGGCACTTTGGCAATAATTGCAGCAAAGCCTGTTAGGCAAGCTATATTAGGCCAAAAATATAATGCTAATTAGTGGCCAATTCTGTTCACCTCTAGAACAGCACCAACAAGGCTAAAGTAAATCAACTTTAAACAGTTTTTGTCAGGTGCTCACACAATGGAGCCAAGGGAAGCCATGTTGAGCAACAAAAGTAAGACTAGCACTATCCTGTAATTGTCATGCATTTATGCATGATTTTCACTTGCTTTAATTATGATTAAACTTCACATGCACCAATAAAGGCCATATGAAGGAAACCCTATTCAGCATCTTGTTGCTGATTCATTGCTTGTAGTTACTATTTTTCTCACCCCTTCGTTTACTGATCAGGTATGCCTGTTCCACCAGATTAGCACAAAGCAAGGTTCAAGACATTTGTAGTGGAACCACAGCACCATCCAACACAAGCATGCACACACCCCCGTGCACCCCACCCAAAACTCCTTTCTTGGGGCAAAAGAACTGAAACAACAACAAAGGCATTGTGGGTTGCCAATCTTTAAAATGTCCTTTAGCTGCAACTCATATCACATTGGGGCACACAGATCATGCTTTGCAGAGTTTGCAATTTCCAATAGTTCATGGAATTAATTCTTTTTTTGCAGTATTATGGCTCAAGGGCACTTCTATGTTTTTTCAGGAATAACCTTTTATACACAGGACTTTTGTTGCCCACAATCCATGTTAGATGGATTGCAGGTTCTTGTGCGGTACAAGTTATATAAATATTAAAATTCTAGAATTCATATGCAGGATAGTGGCTTTGTTTCCTTTCACAATTCATTTAGCACAGGAGTAAAACTGTTGCGTGAGATTCTTTCTCTTAAGGTTGTTTTCTTGTTTGTTTGATGTGGGTTTGCATGCAGGTTCGCCCCCCCATGTCGGCTTTGTTCTTTTTCCTTATTGATGTATCCATGAATGCAATAACCACAGGAGCTGCAGTAGCTGCTTGCAATGCTGTGCAAAGGGTGCTTGGAGATATTCCTGTAACTACTTTGATCCCTCATTTTGTTTCCCTATAATCAGCTAATTGCTGCTCGTAATTATTGCGTAAGGTGTATTTGTGGTGTTTTTAACTTTGAGCAGGATAGTCCTCATACAAAGATTGGCATCGCTACTTTTGATAATACTGTACACTTCTACAATTTTCACCAAGCTTTGCAACAGGTGAAGATTAAAAGTTTTTCTTCATTTGTTCATAATTTACTTTGAGATTTAGCTTTCTTAGCATCATCTGTTTCCCATGCTACATATAGAGAAGGAGAGGGAAGTTATATCTGAATTGTAGGAAATGAGTTTGTCTTTGGCAATAGTCATTAGAAAATATATTCATATAAGAAATTCTGAGAGAATCAATGAATATTAGAAACTGTAGGAGATTATGATTGCATATGCTGCATGCATATATAGTGGCCCAGTATATACTTGTCCTTTTATAATAAGTTCATTTAGTGTAAATAGCCACACCTTTCAAGCATGGCACACTTGAGTCACCTAGTATATCTCTGACCTGAATGATTGATGATTACAGTGACTAGCAGATATATTGTAATTATGATATATATGACTTCTTCTTGCTCAAGTACTGTGCATGTGTATTTTGCCTAGTCACCATCACTACTGTGATTAGCAGGTCTGCAATTCAGGGATGATTTGAACATGTTCACGGGTCTTAAATTCATAAATTTTCTGGCAAATCTTTGTCAACTTTTGCTACCTTGTATACCCTTGGGCATAAGAATTTATGCACAAAATGTTCTTGGAATCTGTGGCAAATCCTATGTAATAACTTCAAAGTGGGGAAAGTTTTCTCCAAAAAGTTGCAATGAGTCCCCCACTGAACCTCATATCCAAATTTTGATTTGTGAAAAAAATAGCTGATTGGCAAATTTTGCCACTAAACCCATCCTTGTTGCAATTGTATTTGTGTTATTATCTGTAGATTGTGTGTTTATCAGTCGGACAAAAACTAGCACTTGCCTTTTTGTCTGGGCATGTACTCTGATATTGCCAAATCACTAGACTGCCATGGGATAGATTTTCCAATCAGCTCCATAGGTTCTTGCTCAGATTTGGCCAACTTTTCCAGCTATTTGGCAGATTTTCTTCTGAAGTATCAGAATATTCCAGGTTTTTAGCTGTGTCAGGTTGTAGGTGTTAGCACCTGGACACGGGAATTATACATTCCTGGGAGCTCAGGCATTTCATATTGACAGTTTGCAGCAAACCTTATATGATAGCTGCTAAGCTAGTATTATATACTTCTATTTGGATTTGTTTTTTATATTTCTGACTCTTTTTTGGATTGTTAATTACCTTGTACGGTAATGATCTTCTCAAAAATGCTTTTACAAAAAGAAAAGTAATTGTGTGTGTGGGGGGTGTGCATGTTGATTCCCAACGTGAAATAGGCATTGATGTGGACGTGGAAATAGCTCAACCCTTAGTGCACACTACTACTTTCTAAATGTGTTTATATGTGCAAAGAGCTAAAGTTTTGCAAGGTCGTGTACAATGAGATCCAATACAAAGTGGTCATTTGTTGGCCATGATTAGGGAGAGGCTGATACATGGTGGGCAGACATGGCAGGAGTGTTCAGTAGCCTGCAATGGCTAGCAGGCACACAGACAGGCGTGGGCAAGGTGGCAGAGGACTGCCCCCTCATACTTTGAGTTGGACTGGCTGAACAGACTGGCTTAGGGCACTCCTTTAAGGTCTCGTTCTTTTCCCCGTCCCTCATCGTTATCATCAGTTTGTCTTCTTCAACCTCTCCTCAGCTTTCTTGGTGTTTTTACACACTGTTAGTGCTGAACAGTACGGAGACCATTGCTCCTGATGGGAGGCTTCAGATGTTCGTTGTTTGGATTAGAGGCTGGGCAGTAATCTATCTTTGAAAGACTGATAAGATTTGGAGACTAGTGTTTTATAACCTTTTGGTGTGTGTTGGATAGACTGCTTTTTACTGTCTGTTAGCTGTCATAGGTACCCAAGCAAAAGCTTGTGATGGCACGGAGCAGTTGACAAACATTGGAGATCATTCCACTGGATGAAGGTCAAGGAAAAATAAAACAAAACCATATTTTTGCAACATGCTACAGCGTTGGTACACTCAGGCTGCACAAACCTCTGCAGACTCAGTCTTTCACTAACTAATGAGTTGTATGCGAACAAAAAGGCTGTGATGGTAGCCTTATTTGGCTGTGGTGCCCTTAATGAGAAAATATTTTTAAAAGTTCCTTATTATTTGTGGATGCACAATAATTAGTTGCAGTAGTAATCATTAGATCCCGCATGCATTCACAAGAAAAGTGGTGAAAGCAACATCACAAGAACATGCTCAGCATGTTAGTAAACATGCAGAAAATAATCTTGCAAAGAGGGTGTAAGGAAAATGACTTTATTATAATGTCTTAAACATAAGCAAAGCATTGACAGAATTCAAAAGCAACTGAAGTGCAAATGTGAATGACAGAATGTGGAAGTGGAGTGTGCTGATGGGAGCCTTTCAGGCAATAATCTTTAAGTGTTTTTGTTCTTCAAATGTCTTTAAGGGTCGGCTCCTTCAGCTGTATATTAATGAGGCCTGACAGGCTAGCACTTTGGTTGGCAAACACACAACACCCAAACTCTCTTAATAACCAGTTTAATGTGACCTCTTGACATTCAAATATCAGAATGCATTTGCATGCTCTTTGGTGATCGTTTGTTTTGTTATGTTCCCTTTTTTTTTTCAAAATGCAATCATCCTAATCCATATTGTCCTATGGAAGCTTAGAATTTCCTTTGTGATTGCAGCCATCGATGCTGGTCATGCCTGATGTTCAAGATGTTTATACACCATTAAAGACAGGGCTTGCTGTATCAGTTACTGAGGTTTGTGGTCACTTTACGCATACTTGCCAGCTTATTTGCCAGATACTGTGTTTTTGGGAAAGTTCCAAGCCCTTAAATGATTCATCTCACTATCAAAGTGTGCTGTGTTTCGGTGAGATAAATGTATTTTGTTGCACTCTACAGTATCGTCAGCAGTTAGGACAGCTCCTTGAAAATATTCCAATCATGTTTCAAGGAACTTCAATCCCTGATTCAGCTGTTGGTGCTGCTATCAAGGTACTCAAGGATGGAGCTAGTGAGAATTGTAGAGATACATTTCTTGAGTGCATGCATCATTATTTAGATGTACCTTATTTGATCTAGTTAACAGTGACATATCTTCAAGAGAGTCCTAGAAGAATCCTTTTGTATGGCCATATGCGATAATAAGAAGTGTGTGCATTCATGACTGTGCAGGCGGCATTTTTAGCAGTCAAACCCTATGGAGGAAAGCTGCTGGTGTTCCAGTCAGGTAGCAATCTAACAGTCATGTCTTTCTGGCATGCTGATTTGCCTCTGTCTTCAGTGGCTAGGCTTCATAGTTTCTCAAAGAACTTGGTGAAATTGGTAACTTGAGGTTTAATTCAATATGTGTACATTTATAAGGACTTTTGTGAAAACTTGTAACTTCAGGTTTACCATCCATTGGGTTTGCTGCTCTAAATGCACGAGATTCAGATGCCAGAAAAGTGCCTGTAGCTGGGGAAAAGGTGCCTGCAGAACTAGTAGCCTTACAACATGTTTCTTGTTCATCATTTATCTTGACGTGCAGGGATTATTTAGTGGAAAACTTCATGGAAACAGAAGGATCATGATATACTTCCAATTATACTTGCTTCTGTTCAAATATTGCCTACATGCCATGGTATTATTTATGATTTTACTGATGTGCTTTTTGACAGGATGCAAATAAGTTACTGCAACCAGCTGACAAGACTTTGAAGACTCTTGCTTTAGAGCTTGCAGAGAGTCAGGTAGAAGTTCAGCTCCAGTGATTTTGAGGTGCTGTATAAGTAATTAATTAGCATTAACCAGGGACTTTTGTGCACAGGTCAGTTGCGATCTATTTTTAACCGCACAGGAGTATGTGGACATCGCATCCTTAGGAGTCGTTCCTATGACAACTGGTGGGCAGGTAGTTTTACATTTACTGTTCACTTCCATATAATCTATGCTAAGTCAATGCCACAGCCTTAACTCAACTGCAGCCATGGTCTGACAGATCTATTACTACTACCCTTTTTCTGCCACTTCCGACTCAGCAAAATTATACAATGATCTGAGATGGAATTTGACAAGACCACAGGGCTTAGAGGCTGTGATGAGAGTCCGATGCACTCAGGTAATGGGGTGAGCTTTCAAGTAATTGCACGATGATTAAAGCTCTTTGTCATTTTTAATGCTCTTTATGAGGCCTTCTGTTTCTGCAATTTGAGGCAACTTATAGTTCTTTGTCTTTCTTAAACAGGGCCTTCAAGTGCAGGAGTATTCTGGAAGCTTCTGTAAACTGACTCCAACAGATGTGGATCTACCTGCGGTATGCCAGTTGTGGTGTTATGTATAGGTTTTAGAGAAGCTCATGGTTTTTATAATAGGGAAGTTCCTAAAACAAATAACATGGGGCATCAGGTTGACTGTGACAAGGCAATCATGGTTACTTTCAAACATGACGACAAATTTCAGGATAATTCTGAATGCTGCTTTCAGGTATTCCTCTGGTCTGTTCTGTGTTTCCCAGAAAGATATTGCATTATGGAATTCTTGCATGATGTTTCTCTATATGCTATTACTGATATATGAAAGTTAGAGAAAGCTTGTGTTTCTTTTGGTGTTCACAAAATGTGATGCCATCATTCAGCCAAAAAATGATATGGCATGGCCACCAGTATTGGTCATAGATCCATGGAAACTTCATAGTCACTTCAATACTTCTCTCTAGTGTAAGATTTTGTTGTTCTCAGAAATACTATGTACATCTGTTTTGGGGATGGCCTTAGATTTTTCTGCCAGCTTCATTACATCTTACTTTATTTGAATCGCCAAAATAATATGCATGATCTTATAATCTGTGGATTATATCAGAACTTAGAAGCATAGTATCATACAGTCAATGTGGAACTTTTCACCAAGTTGGAAATTTGTTTCTTATTCCATTCTCAAACTCTTCAGAACGGGCAATTATAATTTCTTAGGTGAATGTTATATTCTAGAATGTCCGGTTTGGTAAGTAACATGAATAGTATTTTTGTAACGGTTTCAAAGGTGATTGCTGTCTTATAAACCTTTCATTTGATTAATGTAAGTTCCTTTTGTTCATGCATTATCACATGAGGTTGATTATTGTGCTTCATTTGTGTTTACTGTATTCTTTTTTTCCATCATCGATCACCACCCTCTTTCAGTGTGCTTTGCTGTATACAACCATGGATGGTCAAAGGAGGATTCGGATCACTACTCTATCTCTTACTTGCACGACTGTGCTGAGTAATGTTTTTCGTGGAGCTGATCTTGATACACAGTTTACATATTTCATGAAACAGGGTTAGTACAATTGGATGGATTCCTGGTTTATCAAAAATGTTTATAAAAATTGTGTAATGAAGTTTTTCTTTGTGGTTAATTTACTGCAATATCTTTTGCAGCTGCTCAAGAAGTACAAACAACCTCAGTGGCCCAAGTTAGAGAACAAGTAACCAGTTCCTGTGTGAATATTCTCCACACCTATCGGAAGTTCTGTGCAACAGCTTCATCTTCTGGACAGCTTATTCTCCCAGAAGCTTTGAAGCTTTTGCCTCTTTACACCTTAGGTGTGTGTCAGCTTGGGTGGGACCAAATTGCATTTGTCATGGATCTGTATTGTCTGTAGTCTATACTGTATTTCTTGACTTAGGATTTCAAGATTACAACTCCATTTTCTGTGATATTACTCAATTGAATAGCTATTTTGCTGACAAGATTGCAAATCCTTGTTTAATTTATGCGGGAAGCTGTTGCAAAACACAGTTTAAGATGTCTTCAAGCAGCATATTCAAAATGAAAGTTTTAGGGACTTTGAGACTTTTCCGTGGTAGGACTATGCTAAATGGGGCTGTTTAGTGAGTCTCATTGGGTTTGGTTTTTGGTTGAAGCATTGATGAAAAGTTTTGGTCTCCGCTCGGATATGCGGACGGATGATCGAAGTTACTGGCTGGGACGTGTGGCATCAATGTCAACATCCCTTGCTATTCCAACAGTATATCCCAGGATGTTTGCAATTCATGATATTGAATCTAAGGTATTTGTCACAATTATTGCCCATAGTTAGGTAAAGGATGATGACAATCTGACTGCCAAAGAAGTGCCTGTGCCTACTTTCAATCTTAAGCTTGCTGTTTTACATATGCAGGAAGTAGGAGATGGCATGTTCCCACCGACACTTCATTTATCTAGTGAAAATCTTGACAATGATGGCATCTTTCTTCTTGAGACAGGGGAAGATGCCTATATTTATGCAGGAAAGTCAGTTTCTCCAGATCTACTGGCCCAACTTTTTGGGGTGCACTCTGTCAATGAGATGCCACCAAACCAGGTGAGATTCTCAAACGATCATGTGTAAACCTTGGTTCTTTATGTATTGTTTTCAATGTAGTGTCAAATATTTAACTCATATGTGTGGGCTGCTTGGAGTGTTTTGGTATCTTAGTCCTGAAGTAAAGGTTGAACTGGCTCCTAATCTTCTATTTGTGTTCCAGTAGTCACATCAAATTTGTTACTTTTTAACAAAATTGTTCTTTCTGACAAAATCGGTTTTGTTGAGAGTGTTCTTCTAGCAACACGCTTCAATATTTGTTCTAGAATTTATGACCCAGCTCTAGTTGTATACAAAGTCCCTCACCGTCAGGAGGTAGCTGGCAGTTCTTGTGGACTCTTTGTTGGTCTTTAAGTCTTTGAACATGATAATAGAAGATTTAATCACCTTTAAGAGTTGGTGTGCTATCTTTATGATTGTGGCTTAACTGGGGGGTTTCTGAATCACGATCAAGCCATATGCCACAGCCTCAACTATTTAATTTCTTTGTGAACACCTAGTTGCAATATTCAATGTTTGGATCTATGTACCAAGTTTCAAAGCTCGTCTTCTTTGTTTGGAGGAAGGCTATCATGAATTTGAAAGATAATGCACGTTGTCTATAGTCATATACTTAGTCATAGGTCTTTATGTGAAGGCTTGCCATACGATTCCTCACCTTTTATGTATGATATGCCTGCAGTTTATATTGCAAGAGTTTGATAATGTTGCTTCTAGAAAGCTGAACGCCTTGGTCAATGAGATAAGAAAACAGCGTTGCTCTTATCTGCGGTATACTTCTGAAACAGTGTTCCTAATTGCTTCTGTTTTGAAATATATTGGAGTTCTTTTGACCTCCTGCTTGATAACTTTTTTCAGATTCAGGTGGTGCAGAAGAGGAGATCCACTTGGTAAATATCTGTTTGATTTCGATCTCTTTTCACATGCTGTTTCTTGTCAGTGCTTTCATGTGTGAATCTCAGTCACAAGGTAGGGAGCAACTCAATTAGTTGTTAACTTTTATTTCATTTTATTTATCCCAGAGTTTGTTTTCTTCTCATTGATGGTCGAAGACAAGAATGCTCTGGGACTATCTTATGTGGAATACCTTGTCCATGTCCACCGACAAATACAGAACAAGATGACATGATTGTGGTTACATGTAAATACATGTGTTGAACAGTTGATGAGTTGTTTAACACAATCCTTACTGCGGCACATTTAGGATTCTCAATTGCTTCCATCAATCGTTTAGAGTTGTGGTATTCCAGCCACAGGACGTGACAGTTCTTGAAGCTGGATAATGCAGGGCTGCCTTGTCTTCTTATTCATTTTTCCCTCTTGATCCAAGAAGTCTGTCAGTTTGTGGCCCCCCTTATCATTTGAGTTGTTGCTGCTGGTGGTAAACTGAAGCTGCAGCCACCTGCAGCCGAACTGAAAACATTTTTGTTCAGAATGTCACAAGGCCTTGTGGCTCTTGTAAGTAATTGCATACATATTTGTTGAATTGCTTTTGCAGCAGAAGTTCTTCTAGCAGGGACATCAACAGATATTGTGGGGGACGTGTGTATATGTTTTGTATTTTTCTGGTCGCCAAAGCAACATATGATTATACAGGCAACCTACATTCTCTGCAACTAAGATTTTAGAAAAAAGATGTGTCAGGCTGGCCTAGTTGAGACAGGTCTAGTGTTAATGCAACAGGTTCAGTACCTGTTTTCCACATGACTATTTTATTATTAAGAGTGTTCTTAAAAATGTAACAGTGATTATTTGGATTTTATCTGGTACAAGTACAATGGGGTGTATGTAGTAATCTCATTGAGCTAGCAGAGTGCCAAGATGCGTGTTTTCTTCAGTACTTCTTAAATTGACAAAAACATTAGACTGAAACAGGAACCCATTTCTCTTGCTTTCTTATTGGGGTCTAGCAGGAGCTGAGATTGAAGGGTAGGTTGAGCATACATCTTCGCATATGGGTAATACCGGTTTGCACCTGTTACATAGTACACCTACATTAGGACTCTACTTGTGAGAAACTCGTGGTTGGATTTGTAAATATGTGGTTGCGTAGGAATTTTTTGTCGTATCATATAACACGTGCGTGCACGTACTGTGTGTGTAGCTGGGTGGGGTGATGCATCTATATGAAACCATCCATATCACGTGTTAAAAGAGTATTAGAAAACCCCTTTTACATCTATACTTCTATATCCACCCTTCTATACTTATTACAGTTGAAAGATGTGCCAATCCTACCTGGTGCATATAGAGTACATACAAACCAAACCCAACCTCCAAAATATCTAACAAATTCTAAAAGCCTCTCTCTCTCGGTTTATGCACATTGCGTAGTCTCTCTCTCCCCTCCCCCTTCTCTCTCCTTAAATAGGACTCTTGAGTCTCTATTTCTAAGCCATCTCTATCTCTCTCTCTCTCTCTCTCTCCTCAAACGCCATATGTCTCGACAGAAATGCATTACCTCTTGCGCTGCACCAGCACCATGTCTCGACATATATGCGTCTCTTGTGCCTCCTGTTTTTTTCTCTCACGTTGTGCCGTGGCTCTCTTTCTCGTGCCGTGCCTTCTCTTTTCTTTATTAATTCTTTCTTCTCATTTGAATAGCTAGACACGGGGCTCGGGAGGGTTTCCGCCATCGTAGTGCTTCTCCGGCCAGACATGCGCCCCCCCCCCCCCCCTCTCTCTCTCTCTGTGCGCCTGCCCGCCATGGTTGTGTCAATGCAGAATCTGCTTTCTCTATAAAGACCTGCTTATCATTCACATCCTCGTGCTAAGTAATGCTATATTACTGATATGTACCCATCTCTCTCTCTCTCTCTCCAGTGGCGCTATTCGTGGATGCAATGCGGTCACCAGTGTATTGCAGATCATCTGATCTAAGCAAATGCAATGTTTGAGCTTTGACAGTCTTTAAAAAGTTATCATGGATCTCTCCTTAACACCAACTCAAAAATTCTCTGAGAATTCATTGCGACAAGATTCAGTAGAATACGAAGGGGTCTCTGTCTATTCTCTACATGGAGAGAGACAGACAGAGAGAGAGAGAGAGAGAGAGAGAGAGAGAGAGAGGTTATTGACATTGTAATTAAAAAAAGCAATCACTTGCTTATTATGTTTATTATTGCTATTGTCATCGTCAACATCACCATAATCATTGTTTTGAAAATTTAAGTATCTTTTATCTTAATTGAAAACAACTAGCAAGGCTATACCAAAATCACACGGCTTCGCAAAATGATCTTATAAGCTCTTAATTATAAGATATGTTGTAGTAGTCTTACGACCCTCCATAAACAAGTTGTGATTGTGCTTAAGTAGTAATAGTTATGATTGATGGTCTTGTTAATGTCAATTATAACTTTATTGATGGACACACACACACGCACACACAACAATGTTGAAACTCTATCAAAGTGCTATTGCTATGGGTTTGTTTAAAAAGGGATCTTTACCATGCTTACTAGCAAGAGGACTAAGCTTCACTATTGAATTGCATACCCACCACTTTGCTCTTGAACAGCACAACCGATGTCCTGAAGATTAGGAGTTGTTTCTTGATACTATTGTTGCTTAAAAATTATAGCAAGAACGCTCAGAAGAGCTATTCCAAGCTTTAGCAAAGTGTTCTCTACATTTCACTTTGGAGAAAATCTTGGATCTAATACCAGGATTTAAGGAGGCATTACATCTAGGCATGGTTAGGTAGCTCAAGGCCTCCCGCCATATTCTAGAGTGGGGATGGTGAGTGCATTGAGTGACTAGGGAGGGGATGGGCTTCCATTTTTTGGGGTGAGGGGTGAGTGGGGCATAGTGACTTGATGAAGGGTTTTATGCATGCGACCTTGTGTAACACCAGAAAAGCTATGATGATGTGGTAAATTACGTGCCCATTAGAGGGAGCTGTTGAGGTAGGCCGTTCTAACACATCAGCGTTGTACTATATTGATGTTGTGCCATGTAATGTTATGGTCTTGGGGGTGGCTCCTACCCCAAAGAGGGAGCCATGACACACTATGCAATGTCGTGTTATGGTTGCATGCCATGTTATGGTGCTATATTGAGATAGTCTACAATGTGACGTGCAAGGCCGGGATATAGGGGGATTTGTGACACTTGGTAGTACATCCACTTTCCTTTGCTCACAAAAGTGCAAAGCAAATGAGGTGAAGCATCATAAGCTTTGCACATCTACAAATTGTGCAATGTGTGATTAGTAGGTCTAACCATTGTTGCCGGCCAAACATACATGTTATAAGCCAACAAAATGACTTATTTTTCTTATGAAGTGTATTGTATTGTTTATTTTTTTCCAAATCATAATTCAAAAGCCTTTTTTGTAAATGTAAGCTTGTAAATTGATCCAAGATTTTCAAAAAGATTAACCCTTTTGTTGAAGCTAGGTGTAGAGACAACTCAATCAAAACACACTTCACACACCTCGTAGCACATCATGATGCTAATTTAGGATAGAGACAGGTAGGTACAAAGCAATCATAATCGAGGATTGTATATGCGATGTTTGTGGGACGTCATTATCTCTTCCAAGATGAGTTCAAACCACTACAATGAGACATTTAGTATGAGGATCAAAGATACCTAGGACTACATAGAGTTCAAACCACTACGATGAGACATAGAGTATGAGGATCAAAGGTACCTAGGACTACTATTTGTTGGGGATAAAGGCGTGTGTGCCTAACCAACTATGTATTCATTACATTGAGAATACCCACACACATGTACATGCTTTCGTGACATTTAAATAAAGGAAGGCCGGTCACACATTGTGACCATCGAGTTCCCAAATATAGTGTTTCTCTCTCTTACTTTCTTGCTCCATCTGCCATGGCTCTTGCTTTCACTTGTGTGCTTCCATCCAAGCTCTACCTTTTGACTGGTATGAGAGCCAACCATTCAAGGAGCTTCTTCATCCTTTTCTTCAGCCCCCTAGATTTAAAGCTTCAACTCAAGGTTTCATCACAACCATTGTTTCTTCCTCTTGAGATATGCATTGTGTCTTTCATTCTTCCAACTTATTCCAACTTGCTTCACGCTTGTTGAAAATATTTCCAAGGCTTAGTTGAGCCTTGTTGAGTACTTATTGGGGTGACGAGTAGCCATTTTATCCATTTTGAGTGGATATAAGAATACTTCTAGTTCGAACAACAAACAATAAATTTCATAATGCATGTTTGATGCTTGAGGAATGTTATTTTGGTGCCTACATGGTATGGTTATGTCATTGGGATTGGTTTGAGCTTGAAATAGCTCAGATTTTACTTTTATTTTAGTGCTCTAATAACACGGCAACAAGCATTTATCAGTGAAAAGCTTATATCTAATGCTCATTTATGCTTTTTATGGGACACTTGGTGGATGTATTGCTACTTCAATTGCTATGTATACTTCTGGATATGCTATGGCATAATTTTGAGCTGAGATTTGGGCTCCATTACATTGATCTTGGCTGTGGTTACATGCCTTGGTTACTTCGGTGGCTTATACAATTACACGCTTGAATAATCTATTGGGTTCTTTGCTCTCGACTTATGCTTCATGTATCTTGGATACTCAAAGGTCGTGTACTTTATGTTTTGAGCTTGCATTACTTATTTGGCATTTGATTTTGTTCTAATGGGAGTTACCTGTGGTACTTTGAATGCTACATAGAGCTTTGGATTTATGTAGTTGAGCTTGAGTTTACACTCACACCGAGACCGTGAAACACTTACTTCATGTACATGCTCACTTGATATGTATTAGATTCGATTACCCTACAATACACTGATTTGATCACTTACTTTGGACTTGACACTTATGTCTATCAATGTGCTATCAATGATATTTATATACTTCTGGGTTATGTATTGAGCTTTACTAAGTGCGTTATGCATTCAGCAACTCTCCTCTCTTTACCCTAAGATTGCATATGTGCATGATGTCTATGCCTACCACATGTCTAGTTATTGACACACTGTAGTTGTGACAACTTTTAGTGCCAATTGTTCCCGATCTTTCTTTCTTAGTTGCTCACACCTTGTCATTGACATATTCTTATAGTTTATTATAGCAACCTCTCATTTAAATTTTATGCATTCTATCTTAAGGCAGTCACTTGGATTTGATAGTTACTTGATTATACTTAGTGAACAACTCATCCTTCTGGCAATTTCTCTAGCTTAGTTGGCCATGATTTTGGGGTTGTTTTGTTATCATTTACAACCTGTTTGTCTTGAATTGTGTTTCATCTCTTGGTTGGTGGATCGAACGATAGTGCTATCTTTAACGTTGAGAAGTTGAATGGCACAAATTATACCTATTGGAAGGCACAAATCTGCCAAGTCTTAGGACAAAAATTATAGATTAAGCCATTGAGACATGAGGGTGTAAAGCCTGAAAGCTTTGATGCAGAGGATTGGACTGATCTAGATGACGCATATAAATTCAAAATCATTTTGTCACTTTCTAAGTAGGTCTACCATAATGTTATCTTTGATGAGCAAACTGTATGGGAGTTATGGGATAAGATTCACAATGTCTATACCTCTAAGATGTATTGGCTGAAACAACTCATGGACCTTGGTATAAAGGAGGGAACTCCATATCTGCCCACTTCAATGAGTTTCATTCTATTTTTAGCCAATTGTCTTCATAGGGAATTGAATTTAAGGACAATCTTTCTCCCTTGTTCTTGTTGATTACATATTTTGAGTCATGGGACACATTTCGTACCGCTATATGTGTAAATATACCTAATGATAGGCTAAAATTGCAAGATGTAAGGGTGAACTTTTGAATGAAGAGGTTAATAAAAAGAATGTTGATGCTTCTTATACCTCTCATGCTTTGACAATCAAAGGCAATAATGGTAGGAGTGATAATGATTGTCACGGGAGAGACTCTCAAATTTCTCATTTTTAGTCACATGGACAATCTCACAGTAAGTCATGTGGCCGTAAGTCTACATTGACTTATCACTATTGTGGGAAGCGGGGCCATACTCAATCATATTGCCATAAAATGCATGATGAAAAGTGCAAAGAAAAGGGAAAGGATAAAGTGTAGGAAAAGAATAATGATCGCAACATTATCCCTAAGAAGTCTAGTGTCATGATTGAAGAGATTAATATCATGCAAACTAATTTTGATGATGACTACATACTTGTAGCCTCTTTTCTTAATGCTTCACACTTGACTAATGCCTCGTCTACTTATGCTTAGTGTTGGCTACTTGGTTTAGGGCTTCATTTTATGTCACCCCCCCATTGCAAGTGGTTGCACTCCTATCGCAGCATGACAAGATCTGTCAAATTGGGTAATGACCTGGCCTTGGATATTGTTGTATTGTAGATGTCCACCTACAGTTTCGTTCAGGTAGTATATTTATTTTGCATGATGGACAGTTGGATGATGTAGGTTATGTTGTATCTTTTAGTGATTCCTCTCTCATGGAAGCTTACCCGTGCGAATCTTATCTTGGCACAAGCTGCCAAGTTTAGTACTCTTTATCCATTCCTAGTATCTAGGTCTATCAACCATGTTTTGGCACTTGGTGTTGTCGTACCACATGTCATTAAAGGGAATGAAAATGCTTACCCATTTGGAGTATCTTCTACCCCTTAACTACAAGTGTTTTGATTCTTGTGATCATTGTCTTTATGGCAAGTAGACTCACATAAGAAGTCTAGCATTATATGCATGGGTGAGCCTATGGCTCGTGTTCATTCTAATGGTTATGGACCTATGCCCTACAAGTTGTTAGGTGTGCGAAGTCTTTTGCATTGTTAGATGTGCGAAGTCTTTTGCATCGTTAGATGTGCGAAGTCTTTTGCTACTTTCATTGATGATTACTTACATAAGGTTTGGGTGTACCCATAATGCAAAAATTAGAAGTCTTGACTACCTTTCAACATTGGCTTGCTTTTGTTAAGAAGCGGTTTGGATATAGGTTGAAATGCCTGCAATCTGTCAATGAGAGTGAGTATGTATCTAAATCCTTTGATCATTTTTGTGATGAGAGAGATATTAAGCATCAGTTGACTGCCCCATCCACCCCACCCTAGAATGATATGGCAAATGAGTGCATGAATAGCATGATTCAGAAACAAGTTCATAGTATGCTTAGCCATGTAGGATTCCTGTAACACTTTTGAGATAAGGCAATTACTCCTACCATACATTTGATTACTCAATCCCCATGCAACGAGGAGGTATGGTCTAGAAAACCTCCATCATATGCTCATTTGCGTGTCTTTGGTTGTGATACTTTCTGCCATGTTTTCAAGGACAAGTACAATAAGCTCGATCCTAAGTCCATGAAATGCATCTTTCTTGGTTATGGGGATGTAGGTGAGATGGGCTATTGCCTATGGGATCCATAGGCTCAAAAAGTAACCCGTAGAGCCATGACATTGTTTTCCATGAGGAGAAAATGCATAAACTGCTTGAGTAGGTCGTTGAGGTATGGAGGGTGATAATGCGGGACGAACCTCCTATTACTGTACAATCAGATAGACAACCTATAATAGTTGATGCTCTAGTGGCCAAGGATCTTAATATTAGACAAGAGGTATAGGTCCCACATCCTATTTTGTGGCAATCTACTAGAGATAGATGTTAGTTTGATCGATTTGCACCGTCTATGGATTATGTTATGGTGACATCTGTTGGCGAGCCTCTTACCTATAATAAGGCCATGTGCAGAGGTGGTATTCACTCTTGGGAGAGGGCCATGCAGTCAAAGTATGACTCACTATTGAAAGATCATACATGGGATTTGATTTCTTTGCCTAGTAAAAAATGTGCTTTGCCGTGCACATGGCTGTACAAGTTGAAGAGTATCCATGCATGCTCCAAGCCACCCTATAAGGCCAAATTTATTGCTAAGTGTTTTAAGTAGGAGAATGGTGTTGACGTCGATGAAGTGTTCTCTCTTGTCATCAAGATGACTACCCTACACTTGGTTTTGGCTTTGGTTGCACAACTCGATATGGACCTCTATTAGATGGATATCAAGACAACTTTCTTACATGTGGACTTGCATGATGAGATTCATATGCAATAGCCTAGGGGTTTTGAGAAAAAATGCAGGGAACACCTAGTGTGCAAGTTGAGAAAGAGTCCTTATGGCCTTAATCAGACACCTAGGGAATGGTACCACAAGTTCAATGCTTTCATGCATTACCTATAGTGATATAGATCTATGTTTATACCCGAAGAAGGCTTGTGATGGCAGCCGTATGATTTTGGTACTCTATGTTGATGATGTGTTAATTGCTAGGAGTAACTCATCATGGATTGAATGCCTTGAAAAATTAGCTCAAGAAGAGCTTTAAGATGAACGACATGGGACATGCCTCACATATCTTTGGGATGCACATCACGGAGATCACTTTAAGGTCTCCTGTACTTGTCGCAGAAGGAGTATATCCAGAAGGTTCTTGAGCGATTTCATATGCAGGATGTTAAGCCCATTGACTATTTTTTACCTTCTCATGTGAAGGTTAGTCATGTCAATTGTCCACAATCTGATGAGCAAAAGTCCGAGGATGGCCAAGATTCCTTATGCATCTATAGTGGGCAGTTTGATGTATGCTATGATAGCCGCTTGACCTAACATAGCATTTGCAATGGAAGTTACGGTACACTATATGACCACACATGACAAGCATCATTAGGATGCCATGAAGAGTATCATGAGGTATCTTCAAGACAATTCAGATATGTGCATATGTTATGGTGAACACAATACATGAGTTATGGGGTACACTGGCTTTGATTATACACGATATGCAAACAGTAGGAAGTCCACCTCTTACTATATCTTCATCTTTGCTAGGAGTCACTATTTCTTGGATGTCCAAGGTGCAGAAATGCATGGCCCTATCTACTATCTACTATAGAGGTAAGAGTATGTTGTAGCCACCACTGAGGCTTGTAAACAGGCTCTCTGGTTAGGTCGTATGGTCGACCTTGGTATTACTGATGTGATCCCTACACTGCATTCGAATACCATGAGTTCCATTCAGTTGGCCAAGAATACACGGTCTTCCATGCGATGACAAAGCACATTGAGGTGCACTATCACTTCATCAAGAAGGTGATAGAGGACAAGTTTGTTGAGCTTGTCAAGATCTCGCGTCAAGTTCTTGATTGATGAGAATCATGTGGATCTGCTCACTAGAAGTCTCTCAATGAAACATTTTGCCTTTCTTGAGCAGATGAGTTGATGTCTATTCTTCATCATGTGTTGTACTTTATGTACATTTGTACTTTGTCACTTCTTTCTTGTTCTCTCCTCACTACGGGCACATTCGCCTTTAAGTTGGAGGTTGTTGGGGGTAAAGGTGCATGTGCCTAACTACCCATGTATTCATTGCATTGGCAATACCCACACACATATACACTATAGATGGCGAGCACCCGTAATTATTACTTCATTCTTTATTCTTTCAATGATACTTGAATAAGGGAAGGGTAGTCACACATTGTGACTATTGGAGTTCCCACATACGGTGTCTCTCTCTCTTGCTCTCTTGCTCTCTTGACCATAGCTTTTTCTTTGCTCTTGCTTTCACTTGTGTGCTTCCATTCGGGCTTCATCTTTCACCATTGGAGCTCAAAAGATAAATAGACCCTCATGAGAGATAGGGACACAACATTTTTCAACCCAATGAAACAAAGAGGACTCAAATTTATTTACCATTGCTATCACTAGAGAGCATTACCCCTTGTCAATGCCTTACTCTCGACTAGAAACCCAATGATAGGTCACCCTTTCAAGGAGTTACTCTAGTGCAAATGTATATTTATGCCAAGTAAAATACCACAACTAATGAGTTAGTTGATTCATCTATCTTATAGGCTATCCTATGGGCCTGGCAAATGACTATCAACTCTATCCTCTTAGTTTACATGCCTCTACATTGCTAGCTTACACTAGAGGCTTCAACTTAAAATAGAGATTGCAATTGTGTTTCTTTACTTGATTTGTCCACAACCGTAAAGGTAGCAAGGTGAGGATCTTATTTCTAGTGCCATGAATTGTTAACCAATTGTTCTATCACTTCCTAATCAAAGTGCAAGCTTAGTCATGATCAAAGAATGCCATGGTGATATTGGCATCACCATGTTGAGTGGCTCTTCAGTGACAGGTAGTCTATGTTTGGAGATTAAAATGTACCAATCTATGTATGTTGATCAACGAGGCTGATTGGTCTTATAAATTCTATTCCCCATTTTCCAAAAGGTTGGCATGCAACGATAGAGGTTGATTTCTTTCTCTTTGACCTCCGAAAACTTGTAGTACTTATACACATCCTAAATACTTAAGGTACCTGTCACATATCTGTTCTCCTCTTACAACTCTCACAATGAAAGGAAGTTCTAAGAGAAGAACAGATATGTGATAGGTACCTTAAGTATATGCTAATGGCTGTAAATCCATTCAGGAAGTTCTCTGTTGTATTGTGATGTTCTCTCAGGTAGGACATTGTGTCTGAATTGTTATGATATTCTAAGAGGGCAGAACACTTTGGCAATCCTTGCCAGTGTCAAGAAAATAATTTCTTGATTCAGGAGCAGATTTGGAACCAGTTCCTAAGAGATTTACGTGACAGGAATGTTGATGGCATTTATCATGTACCAGATGCCTTTTATGGGTAGCATTTATGTCAAGCAATTACCCTTATTATTCAAACCCTATCCTTACTAGGAGCAGATCACAGGAATTAAGGGAGGCATTGGTAAGGCAACAACAGGAGGAAGTTTTTCTTGCTAATGCAGAGGTTGTTGCAGCATTAGGTAGGCTGGATGAAGAACAGATTATACCTGATAGTCAGGGTGATCACGATGTGGGTCCCTCTGGGGGTATAGCAACCATTTATAATTCTCATGCTGGTTCTGAAGAATCTTTTCCAACCCCTCCGACTCCTGAAGTTTCACCTAATGTTTCAAAAGACGAGGAATTATCATTACCATTTAAAGATCAAGAAACTTCTCCTAAGCAGGCACTTGAAAGACTGCAACATATAGTGCTTGGGAGATCATTTTTTCTGAGAGATGCAGCTCATTAATATAAGAAGTCTTTAAAATTTAATCCTCTACCACCATTGCGAAGGCCTTATTAGCCGATCGTAATGAATCCAAATCAGATTGTTAACCCAAAAGTTAGAGCTTCCAAGTTTTCAGGAAAGAAAAAAGAAGACCCTGATTATCATGTGGCCCAGTTTGAGACAAGATGGATAGCCAGTGGCTTCAACCAAATGTATGGGGACCAGGTAAAAAAGCAACAGTTTGCTGCCACCTTTCAGGGGAAAGCTATGGATTTATTTGCCAATTATGGTATGCCAGCCTTCAATTCATATGGTGCTTTAATAATAGCATTTTTAGGCAGGTTCCATAAGGACAAAACCCTGGGAGATATTCTAAGAAAGATCAAGAACATCAAACAAAAGACTATGTTGGTGGAGGACTATGCCCAAAAATTCAGAAACCTTTTGAATAGGCTGGATGATGATGATACACCTTCAGTAGAAATGCAGATTACCTATTTTATGAAGGACCTAAGAGGTAAGTTTCGGAATCCTATTGCCAATGTAGAGATAGGTCAGAATGATACATTGGACACATTGATAAGGGTAGCTATGAGAGTGGAAAAAAGACTCGGTACCTCTAGATCTAAGAACAATAAAGATGAGGACTCTTTGGACTCAAATTCTGATACAGATTCAGGGTCAGATTCAAACACAGACAGTGATGATGAGGATAGTGATTACAGCTCCGATTCAAATGATGATTCAAGTGACTTTGATGAGGATAACTCTAGCAGGAGGAGGCATAAGAAGAAAAAGAAGAAATCGGGATCAGCCAAGACTAAAAAGAAGAAATCAAAGGACAAAGATAAGAGGAAGTTTGAGGACAGGAAGTTAGATAAAATGATAAAACGGAACCAAAAATATTTGGGTGTTTCTGAAAGTAAGAAGAAGGAAAAGCATTGTAAGATATGCCAGAGAAAGGGCTGTGGGACTAGGACTTGCTGGTATAATCCTAATGTCAGGATGGCATAGCAGATGCCAATAATGTAGGCTAGGCTAAGACCTATTCAACCATCTGCAATAAAACATATTATTCCTGACACCAAGTCATAGAGACCCTTCAGAGGACCTAGAAGAATGTAAGCTAGACAATCTTGGAGAAATTTTCAGGCACAGCAAAAAACTAACCAAACGAGAGCATGCCACTATTATGGAGGTCAAGGCCACTTTGTTGGACCAAACTGTGAACTTTGGGCAAGGCATAAGACTGAGAGAGGAATGCCAATAGCAAGGTCCCACAATGATGAAAGACCTGCAAGAGCATCTCATCAGCAACATCCACCTCCCCCAATTGCAGCAGTCCTTATAGAGTTACCTTATCAAGATGAGAAAAGGCAATCTATCTAGTCATAGTATGAATCATGGTCAAGCACCTGAACTTCAAAAATTTCAGCATCAGGTAACTGATCATGAATTCCTACTTCAGGCTCATCAGTTTGCAATCTACCTAGATAATGAGCAATGGCACACTCTTCTCTACGGATATGAATAACCTTAAAATCAAACTCTTGCAGCAGCAACATCCATCTAGCCAATCTACCTGTCAACTAGGGCTAATTAATCAAAAACAACAATGCTTGATGATCCACATGGAAAACAACCTGATTTCCCAAAAATAATTTCTTGATTCAAGAGCAGATCTGGAACCAATTCTTGAGAGATTTACGTGACATGAATGCTGATGGCATTTATCATGTACCAGACGCCTTTTATTGGCAGCATTTATGTCACGCAATTACCCTTATTATTCAAACCCTATCCTTACTAGGAGCAGATCACAAGGAATTAAGGGAGGCATTGGTAAGGTAGCAACAACATGAAGTTTTTCTTGCTGATGCAGAGGTTGTTGCAGCATTAGGTAGACTGGATGAAGAACAGGCTATACCTGATAGTCAGGGTGATCAAGATGTGGGTCCCTCTAGGGTACATCAACCGTTTATAATTCTCCTGCTAGTTCTGAAGAATCTTTTCCAACCCCTCCGACTCCTGAAGTTTCACCTAATGTTTTGGGAGACGAAGAATTATCATTACCATTTAAAGATCAAGAAACTCCTCCTAAGCAAGCACTTGAAAGACTGCAATATATAGTGCTTGGGAGATCATTTTTACTGAGAGGTACAGCTCATCAATCTAAGAAGTCTTTAAAATTTAATCCTCTACCACCATTGCGGAGGCTTATAAGCCAGTCATAATGAATCCAAATCAGATTGTTAACCCCAAAGTTAGAGCCTCAAAGTTTTCAGGCAAGAAAAAAGAAGACCTTGATTGTCATATGGCCCAGTTTGAGACAAGATGGACAGCCAATGGCTTCGACCAAATGTATGGGGACCAAGTCAAAAAGCAACACTTTGCTGCTACCTTTCAGGGGAAAGCTATGGATTGGTTTACCAGTTATGGTAGGGCATCCTTCAATTCATATGATGCTTTAAAAATAGCATTTTTAGGCAGGTTCCGTAAGGACAAAACTCCAGGAGATATTCTAAGGAAGATCAAGATGATCAAACAAAAGGCTATGTTGGCAAAGGACTATGCCCAAAAATTCAGGAACCTATTGAATAGACTGGATGCTAATGATACACCTTCATTTGAAATGCAGATTACCTATTTTATGAAGGGCCTGAGAGGTAAGATTCGAAATCCTATTGCCAATGTAGAGATGTGTCAGAGTGATACATTGGACACATTGATAAGGGCAGCCAATCTACGTGTCAACTAGGGCTTATTAATCAAAAACATCAATGCTTGATGATCCACATGGAAAACAACCTAGTTTCCCAATAAATAATGTCTGAATTTTTGCACCGAGAAGACCATTCCAAGTGCTTCCCTTTTCGTAACTGAATAATTCTTTGCAGCACTCAATCTCTTGCTTGCATGATAAATTGGTTTGTACCAACTAGACACTTTATCCTACATAAGAACAGCTCCCACGGCCAAATCAGATGCATCAACAAAAATATGGAAAGGTAAATCCCATATTGGAGGTTGTAAAATTAGAGCCGCCACCAACATCTTTTTCAAAACACTAAAAGCTCTCTCCTGATCTTCCCTCCAAGCAAACTGCATTCCTTTCTTTGTGAGAGTTGTAAGAGGATAACAGATATGTGAAAAGTACCTTAAGTATATGCTATGCCACTTAACCTGCGGCCACACAAACCTCATGATTTCTTGCACATTACTGGGAGCCTTAGGCTTCTGCACAACTGCAATCTTTCTAGGGTCTATACTCATACCCTCTTCAGAGAGGATATGACCCAACAACACACCTCTTTTGGCTACGAATACTAACTTGAAAGGATTTAATGACATACCAAACAATCTACATCTTTGAAAACATAGTCTAAGGTGTTGTAAGTGCTCTGCTTTGCTACCAAAAACACAAAAATCATCAACGAATACTCTCATAAAAGTTGTTAAATATGGTTCAAAGGTTTTGTGAGCAACTCCTTGAAATCCTTTTTCAAATTTATCTTGTGCTGACACACAGCTGGATTAAATCCCTTCGTGTCTATATAATCCCAAGCAAAAATATATTGAAACTCTCTACACAACTGAATTAGATCATGCTTGAAATTATCTTCCACAAAAATACTAACCTTGATGGGTTTAAGCTTGTCTTCAACATTCAAGTTAACATCCTCAACCTCATCTTCAACCACTCTTGCTGATCTTCTCATTGTATGCTCATATCTTAATTCGGCCTGAACAATAGCTTTCTGCCCTTCCCATCCATTGTACCAAAACTGTCCCTAAAATTGTCCATATCAGATATTTCGTGCTGCAAAACTTCAGGATGAGTGGTGCCTCAATCCTGAATTAATTTATTCCTTTCATGCATTGACATGTCCTGAAATTCAGAATTCTCCTAACCTTCAAGGAAACCTTCTGATTGTTGTGTAGGCGGATTGTGACCTGCATTTTCAATAGGCTACTACTCTAGAAATACATCTCCAGCAATGTTGGGTTGCTCTTGACACCCTTGTATAATACCATCAACATCTATCTCAAAAATTGGAACTACAGAAGGATTTTCTTGAAGATATAATTCCTCTTCATCATCTTCTACTTCAGCTACAAGGTTAATAGTTTGGGCCACGATAGGTCTATATGAACTCTTCAAAATAACCTTATTTACTGTAGATAACGTAATTTCCTTGAGTCTCTTGGAATACACACATAATCATTTCCCCAATCCTGCTTGAGTTTAGCCAATCTAAACCATGGTCTCCCCAAAGGCATTGTATAAGAATCCCCAATTTCAGACATTCTCAAGACCACAAAACTGACCCTAAACTTCAATCCAGCAACTCGAATTTGTTGATTTCTAAGGATACCCAAAGGCTGTAACCTCCTTTGGTCTGCCATCTGAACCTGAAATGGGGCTGCCAATAACTCTTATTGCTTATTTTCCAAATTTATATGTTCAAGAAGTATATCAACTCCTGAACCTCCATCCAACAAAACATCATCATACTTACTACCTGCATACTCAACCTGAATGGTAGGTACCTAATAATCCACCATTTCCTGTTGGGTTGGTATCACTACTTAACAGTCATGAACGATTTGATCCTGAACTGCTATACTTTTAAGGACTTCTTGTTGCTTCTCCCTGATCTTCAAATGTAACTTCTCCTTAAATCCTAGTATTAGATCCAACATTTGCTCCAAAGTTAAATGTAGAGAACATTTTGCTAAAGCTTGGAATAGCTCTTCCGAACCTCCTTGCTATAATTTTTGAGCAACAATACTATCAAGAAACTGCTCCTGGTCTTCAGGAGACTGGTTCTACTATTCACGAGCATACTCTTGAATCTCAGGAAACTGCTCTTGTAATCCACGTATCTGCACACCTAAACTCCCTACATCATCAAGTTGATCAACTTCACATTTTTCAGCAAGTTTTTGCACCTTTCTCACATGCTTTGTTGCCTTTCTCCTTATCTTCTCTTATTCCTGCCAATCAAGCTTCATACCACCTTGACTTCTGATTACTACTAAAACCATTGGTTCCTCTTGACATTCCTCTATTTCAATGCAATTAGAACAATCACAATGAACATGCATACTTATGGCATTAGTGTTACCTAACACCTCCTTTGCCTCTACTTGAACCTTCTCTTGCTGAATTCTCTTACAGCTAGCAGTTCATGTACCATCACGATATTGCCTTTTCTCATCTTGATAAGGTAACTCTATAAGGACTACTGCAACTAGGGCAGGTGGACACTGCTGATGAGATGCTCCTACAGGTCTTCTATCATTGTGGGACCTTGCTGCTGGCATTCCTCTCTCAGTCCTATGCACTGCCCAAAGTTCACAGTTTGGTCCAACAAAGTGGCCTTGACCTCCACAATAGTGGCATGCTCCCGTTTGGGGAGTTTGTTGTTGTGCCTGAAAATTTCCCCAAGGTTGTCTAGCCTGCATTCTTCTAGGTCCTCTGAAGGGTCTCTGTGATGTGGTGTCAGGAATAATCTGATTTATTGCAGCTGGTTGAATAGGTCTTAGCCTAGGCTGCATTACTGGCATCTACCATGCCATCATGGCATTAGGATTATATCAGCAAGTCCTAGTCTCATGGCCCTTTCTCTGGCATATCTTACAATGTTTTTCCTTCTTCTTACTTTCAGAAGTACCCAAATATTTTAGCTTCTGATTTTATCTAACTTGATGTCCTCTGACTTCCTCTTATCTTTGTCCTTTGCTTTCTTCTTTTTAGTCTTGGTTGATCGTGATTTCTTATAGCATTAGTGTTACTTGACAATGAACATGCATACTTATAGCATTAGTGTTACGTAACACCTCCTTTGCCTCTTCTTGAACCTTCTCTTGCTAAATTCTCTTACAACAAGCAGTTCCTGTACCATCAGGAGATTGCCTTTTCTCACCTTGATCAGGTAACTCTATAAGGACTGCTACAACTGGGGCAGGTGGATGTCGCAGATGAGACGCTCCTGTAGGTCTTCCATCATCACGGGACCTTGCTAAACACATTCCTCTCTCAGTCCTATGCCTAGCCCAAAGTTCATAATTTGGTCCAACACAGTGGCCTTGACCTCCACAATAGTGGCATACTCCCATTTTGGGGAGTTTGCTATTGTGCCTGAAAATTTACCCAAGACTATCTAGCTTGCATTCTTCTAGGTCCTTTGAAGGGTCTCTATGACATGGTGTCAGGAATAATCTAAGTTATTGTAGCTGGTTGAATAGGTCTTGGCCTAGCCTGCATTACTGGCATCTATTGTGCCATCTTGACATTAGGATTATACCAACAAGTCCTAGTCTCATGGCCCTTTCTCTGGCATATCTCACAATGCTTTTCCTTATTCTTACTTTCAAAAATACCCAAATCTTTTAGCTTCTGATTTTATCTAACTTGATGTCCTCTGACTTCCTCTTATCTTTGTCCTTTGCTTTCTTCTTTTTAGTCTTGGCTAATCGTGATTTCTTCTTTTTCTTATTATGCCTCCTCCTGCTAGAGTTATCCTCATCATAGTCACTTGAATCATCATTTGAATCGAAGCTATAATCACTATCCTCATCATCATTGTCTGTGTCTGAATCTGACCCTGAATCTGCATCAGAATTTGAGTCCAAAGAGTCCTCATCTTTATTGTTCTTAGATCTAGAGGTACCAAGTCTTTTTTCCATTCCCTTAGCTACCCTTATCAATGTGTCCAATGTATCATTCTTACCCATCTCTACATTGGCAATAGGATTTTGAATGTTACCTCTCATGTCCTTCATAAAATAGGTAATCTGCATTTCCGCTAAAGGTGTATCATCAGCATCCAGCCTATTCAACATGTTCCTGAATTTCTGGGCATAGTCCTCCACCAACATAGCCTTTTGTTTGATGTTCTTGATCTTCCTTAGAATATCTCCCATGGTTTTGTCCTTACAGAACCTGCCTAAAAATGTTATTTTTAAAGCATCATATGAATTGAAGGTGTGCATACCATAATTGGCAAACCAGTCCAAAGCTTTCCCCTAAAAGGTGGCAGCAAAGTGTTGCTTTTTGACCTGGTCCCCATACATTTGGTTGAAGCCATTGGCTGTCCATCTTGTCTCAAACTGGGCCACATGACAATTAGGGTCTTCTTTTTTCTTTCCTGAAAACTTAGAGGCTCTAACTTTTGGGTCAACAATCTGATTTGGATTCATTATGACCATCTTATAAGGCCTCCACAATGGTGGTAGAGGATTAAATTTTAAAGACTTCTTAGATTGATGACCTGTACCTCTCAGTAAAAATGATCTCCCAAGCACTATATGTTGCAGTCTTTCAAGTCCCTGCTTAGGAGGAGTTTCTTGATCTTTAAATGGTAATGATAATTCCTCATCTTCCGAAACATTAGGTGAAACTTCAGGAGTCGGAGGGGTTGGAAAAGATTCTTCAAAACCAGCATGAGAATTATAAACAGTTGATGTACCCCTAGAGGGATCCACATCATGATCACCCTGACTATCAGGTACAGCCTGTTCTTCATCCAGCCTTCCTAATGCTGCAACAACATTTGCATCAGCAAGAAAAACTTCATGTTGTTGATGCCTTACCAATGCCTCCCTTAATTCCCGTGATTTGCTCTTGGTAAGGATAGGGTTTGAAAAATAAGGGTAATTGCTTGACATAAATGCTACCCATAAGAGGTGTCTGGTACAAAATAAATGCTATCAACATTTGTGTCATGTAAATCTCTCAAGAATTGGTTCCAAATCTACTCCTAAATCAAGATATTTATTTTCCTTAAACTGGCAGGGATCGCCAAAGTGTTCTGCCCTCTTAGAATATCATAACAATTCAGACACAGTGTCCTACTTGAGAGAACATCACAATACAACAGAGAACTTCTTGAATGGATTTATAGTCATCGGCATATACTTAAGGTACCTATCACATATCTGTTCTCCTCATAGAACTTCCTTTCTTTGTGAGAGTTGTAAGAGGAGAATAGATATGTGACAGGTACCTAAGTATTTAGGATGTGTATAAGTATTGCAAGTTTTCAGAGGTCAAAGAGAAAGAAATCAACCTCTATCATTGCATGCCAACCTTTTGGAAAATGGGGAATAGAATTTATAAGACCAATCAGCCTTGTTGATCAACATACATAGATTGGTACATTTTAATGTCCAAACATAGACTACGTCTCATTGAAGAGCCACTCAACATGGTGATGCCAATATCACCATGACATTCTTTGATCATGACTAAGCTTGCACTTTGATTATGAAGTGATAGAATAAAAGGTTAACAATTCATGGCACTACAAATAAGATCCTCACCTTGCTACCTTTACGCTTGTGGACAAATCAAGTAAAGAAACACAATTGTAATCTCTATTTTAAGTTGAAGCCTCTAGTGTAAACTAGCAATGTAGAGGCATGTAAACTAAGAGGATAGAGTTGACAGTCATCTGCCAGGCCCATAGGATAGCCTATAAGATAGATGAATCAACTAACTCATTAGTTCTGGTATTTTACTTGGCATAAATATACATTTGCACTAGAGTAACTCCTTGAAAGGGTGACCTATCATTGGGTTTCTAGTCGAGAGTAAGGCATTGACAAGGGGCAATGCTCTCTAGTGGTAGTAGTGGTAAATAAATTTGAGTCCTCTTTGTTTCACTGGGTTGAAAAATGTTGTGTCTCTATCTCTCATGAGGGTCTATTTATCTTTTGAGCTCCAATGGTGAAAGGTGAAGCCCGAATGGAAGCACACAAGTGAAAGCAAGAGCAAAGAAAAAGATATGGCCAATAGAGCAAGAGAGCAAGAGAGAGAGACACCATATGTGGGAACTCCAATAGTCACAATGTGTGACTACCCTTTCCTTATTCGTGTTATTGAAAGAATAAAGAATGAGGTAATAATTACGGGTGCTCGCCACCTATAGTGTACATGTGTGTGGGTATTGTCAATGCAATGAATAAATGGGTAGTTAGGCACATGCTCCTTTACCCCCAACAATCTCCCACTTAAAGGTGAATGTGCCCCTAGTGAGGAGAGAACAAGAAAGAAGTGACAAAGTACAAATATACATAAAGTACATCACATGATGAGGAATAGACATCAGCTCATCTACTCATCATCTTCCTAAGGAAAGGCAAAACATTTCATTGAGAGACTTCTAGTGAGCAGATCTACATGATTCTCATCAATCGAGAACTTGACATGAGATCTTGACAAGCTCAACAAACTTGTCCTCTATCACCTCCTTGATGAAGTGATAGCGCACCTCAATGTGCTTTGTCTTCGCATGGAAGACCGTGGATTCTTGGTCAACTGAATGGAACTCATTGAATCTGAATGCAGTGTAGGGATCACATCAATAATACTAAGGTCAACCATACGACCTAACCAAAGAGCCTATTTACAAGCCTCAGTGGTGGCTGCAACATACTCTTACCTCTATAGTAGATAGTAGAGAGGGCCATGCATTTCTATACCTTGGACATCCAAGAAACAGTGCCTCCTAGAAAAGATGAAGATATTGTAAGAGATGGACTTCCTATTGTTTGCATATCATGTATAATCAGAGTCAATGTATCCCATAACTCATGTATTGTGTTCACCATAACGTATGCACATATCTGCACTGTCCCAAAGGTACCTCATGATACTCTTCATGGCATCCCAATGCCTCTTGTCATGTGTAGCCATATAGTGTACCATAACTCCCATTTCAAATGCTATGTTAGGTCAAGCGGCTATCATAGCATACATCAAACTGCCCACTATAGATGCATAAGGAATCTTGGCCATCCTCAAACTTCTGCTCATCAGATTGTGGACAATTGACATGACTAACCTTCACATGAGAAGGTAAAAAATAGTCAATGGGCTTAACATCCTGCATATGAAATCGCTCAAGAACCTTCTGGATATACTCCTTCTGCGACAAGTACATGAGACCTTAAAGTGATCTCCATGATGTGCATCCCAAAAATATGTGAGGCATGTCCCATGTCGTTCATCTCAAAGCTCTTTCTGAGCTAAATTTTCAAGGCATTCAACCCATGATGAGTTACTCCTAGCAATTAACACATCATCAACATAGAGTACCAAAATCATACGGTTGTCTTGTCACAAGCCTTCTTCATGTATAAACATAGATCTATATCACTATAGGTATATCCTTGGGAATGCATGAAAGCATTGAACTTGTGGTACCATTCCCTAGGTGTCTGATTAAGGCCATAAGGACTCTTTCTCAACTTGCACACTAGGTGTTCCCTGCATTTTTTCTCAAAACCCCTAGGCTATTGCTTATGAATCTCATCATGCAAGTCCACATGTAAGAAAGTTGTCTTGATATCCATCTAATAGAGGTCCAGATCGAGTTGTGCAACCAAAGCCAAAACCAAGTGTAGGGTAGTCATCTTGATGACAAGAGAGAACACTTCATCGAAGTCAACACCATTCTCCTACTTAAAATCCTTAGCAATCAATTTGTCCTTATAGGGTGGCTTGGAACATGCAGGGATACTCTTCAACTTATACACCCACTTGCATGGCAAAGCACATTTTTTACTAAGCAAAGTAATCAAATCCCATGTATGATCTTTTTATAGTGAGTCATACTTTGACTGCATGGGCCTCTCCCAAGAGTGAATACCACCTCTGCACATGGCCTTATCATAGGTAAGAGGCTCACCAACATCTATCACCATAACGTAATCCATAGACGATGCAAATCAATCAAGCTAACATCTATCTCTAGTAGATTGCCACAAAATAGGCTGTGGAGCCTGTACCTCTTGTCTAACATCCTGGGCTACTAGAGCATCAACTATTACAGGCTTTCTATCTGATTATACAGTAATAGGAGGCTCCTTCCGCGATATCACCCTCCATACTCAACGACCTACTCAAGCAGCTTATGCATTTTCTCCTCATGGAAAACAATATCATGGCTCTACGGGTGACCTTTTGAGCCCATGGATCCCATAGGCAATAGCCGATCTCATCCGCATCCCCATAACCAAGAAAGTTGCATTTCATAGACTTAGGATAGAGCTTATTGTACTTGTCCTTGAAAACATGGCAGAAGGTATCACAACCAAAGACACACAAATGAGCATATGATGGAGGTTTTCTAGACCATACCTCCACGCTCCATGGGGATTGATTAATCAAAAGTATGGTAGGAGTAATTGCCTTAGCTCAAAAGTGTTAGAGTAAGCCTAGCTGGCTAAGCATACTATGAACTTGTTTTTGAATCATGCTATTCATGCACTCATCTTCCATATCATTCTAGGGTGGGATGGATGGGTAGTCAATTAATTCTTAATATCTCTCTCATCACAAAAATGCTCAAAGGCTTTAGATACATACTCACCCTCATTGATAGATTGTACGCATTTCAACCTATATCCAAACTAGTTCTTAACAAAAGCAAACCAATGTTGAAAGGTAGTCAAGACTTCTAATTTTTGCATTATGGGTACACCCAAACCTCACGTAAGTAATCATCAATGAAAGTAGCAAGAGACTTCGCACACCTAACGAAGCAAAAGACTTCGCACACCTAATGACTTGTAGGGCATAGGTCCATAAACATTAGAATGAACAAGAGCCATAGGCTCACCCATGCGCATAATGCTAGACTTCTTATGTGAGTTATGAGTCTACTTGCCATAAAGACAATGAGCACAAGAATCAAAACACTTGTAGTTAAGGGGTAGAAGATACTCCAAATGGGTAAGCATTTTCATTCCCTTTAATGACATGTGGTATGACACCAGCAAGTGCCAAAACATGGTCGATAGACCTAGATACTAGGAATGGATAAAGAGTACTAAACTTGGCACCTTGTGCCAAGATAAGATTCGCATGGATAATCTTCCATGAGTGAGGAATCACCAAAAGATACAACATAACCTACATCATCCAACTGTCCTAGCTAAAAGCAAGCTTTTGGTCAAAGTCGAAACATGGCATACATCATGCAAAATAAACATACTACCTGAAGGAAATTGTAGGTGGACATCTACAATACAACAATATCCAAGGCCAAGTCATTACCCAATCTGACAGATCTTGTCATGCTGCGATAGGAGTAGAACCACTTGTTGCAATGAGGGGGTGACATGAAATGAAGCCCCTGAATCAAGCAGCCAACATTGAGCATAAGTAGACGAGGCATTAGTCAAGTGTGAAGCATTAAGAAAAGAGGCTACAAGTATGTAGTCATCATCAAAATTAGTTTGCATGATATTAATCTCTTCAATCATGACACTGGACTTCTTAGGGATTATGTTGCGATCATTATTCTTTTCCTACACTTTATCCTTTCCCTTTTCTTTGCACTTTTCATCATGCATTTTATGGCAATATGACTGAGTATGAACCCACTTCCCACAATAGTGATAAGTCAATGGAGACTTACGGCCACAAGACTTATTGTGAGACTGTCCATGTGACTAAAAATGAGAAATTTGAGAGTCTCTTCCGTAGCAATCATTACTGCTCCTACCATTATTACCTCTGATTGTCAAAGCATGAGAGGTATAGGAAGCATCAAAATTATTTTTATTAACCTCTTCATTAAAAAGTGCACCCTTTACATCTTGCCATTTTAGCCTATCAGTAGATATATTTGCACATATAGCAGTAGAAATGTGTCCCATGACTCAAACAATGTAACCAACAAGAACAAGGGAGAAAGATTGTCCTTAAATTCAATTCCCTATGAAGACAATTGGCTGAAAATAGAATGAAACTCATTGAAGTGGGCAGATATGGAGGTTCCCTCCTTTATATGAAGGTCCATGAGTTGTTTCACCCAATACATCTTAGAGGTAGGGCTCTACTTGTCATAGACATTGTGAATCTTATCCCATAACTCCCATGCAATTTGCTCATCAAAGAGAACATTATTGTAGACCTACTTAGAAAGTGAAAAAATGATTTTGAATTTATATGTGTCATCTAGATCAGTCCAATCCTCTGCATCAAAGCTTTGGAGCTTTACACCCTCATGTCTCAATGGCTTAATCTACAATTTTTGTCCTAGGACTTGGCAGATTTGTGCCTTCCAATAGCTATGATTTGTGCCATTCAACTTCTCAATGTTAAAGATAGCACTATTGTTCGATCCACCAACCATAATGCAAGAGATGAAACACAATTCAAGACAAACAGGCTGTAAATGATAACAAAACAACCCCAAAATCAAAGCCAACTAAGCTAGAGAAATTGCCAGAAGGATGAGTTTTCCACTAAGTATAATCAAGTAACTATCAAATCCAAGTGACTGCCCTAAGATAGAATGCATAAAATTGAAATGAGAGGTTGGTATAATAAACTATAACAATATGTCAATGACAAGGTGTGAGCAACTAAGAAAGAAAGACCGGGAACAATTGGCACTAAAAGTTGTCACAACTGCAGTGTGTCAATAACTAGACATGTGGTGGGCATAGACATCATGCACATATGTGATCTTAGGGTAAAGAGACAAGAGCTGCCGAGTGCATAACCCACTTAGTAAATCTCAATACATAGCCCAGAAGCATACAAATATCACTGATAGCACACTGATAGACATAAGTGCCAAGTCCAAAGTAAGTGACCAAATCAGCTTATTGTAGGGTGATTGAATCTAATACATATCAAGTGAGCATGTACATGAAGTAAGTGTTTCACGATCTCAGTGTGAGTGTAAGCTCAAGCTCAACTACGTAAATCCAAACCTCTATGTAGCATTCAAAGTACCACAGGTAACTCCCATTAGAACAAAATCAAATGCCAAATAAGTAATGCAAGCTCAAAACATAAAGTACGCAACCTTTGAGTATCCAAGATACATGAAGCATCCACCAAGTGTCCCATAAAAAGCATAGGTGAGCATTAGACATAAGCTTTTCACTTATAAATGATTGTTGCCCTGTTATTAGAGCACTAAAATGATAGCAAAATCTAAGCTATTTCAAGATCAAACCAATCCCAATAGAATAACCATACCATGTAGGCACCAAAATAGCATTCCTCAAGCATCAAACATGCATTATGAAATTTATTGTTTGTTGTCCAAACTAGAAGTGTTCTTATATCCACTCAAAATGGATAAAATGCTACTCTTCACCTCAATAAGTACTCAACAAGGCTCAATTAATCCTTGGAAATCTTTTCAACAAGCGCGAAGCAAGTTGGAATAAGTTAGAAGAAGGAAAGACACAATGCATATCTCAAGAGGAAGAAACAATAGATGTGATGAAACCTTGAGTTGAAGCTTTAAATCAAGGGGGGCTGAAGAAAAGGATAAAGAAGCTCCTTGAATGGTTGGCTCTCATACCAGTCAAAAGGTAAAGCTTGGATGAAAGCACACAAGCAAAAGCAAGAGCTATGGCAGATGGAGCAAGAGAGTAAGAGAGAGAAACAAACACTGTATTTGGGAACTCTGATAGTCACAATGTGTGACCGGCCTTCCCTTATTTAAATGTCATGGAAGCATGTACATGTGTGTGGGTATTCGCAGTGTAATGAATACATAGGTGGTTAGGCACACATGCCTTTATCCCCAACAAATAGTAGTCCTAGGTACCTTTGATTCTCATACTCTATGTCTCATCGTAGTGGTTTGAACTCTATGTAGTCGTAGGAACCTTTGATCCACATATTCTATGTCTCATTGTAGTGGTTTGAACTCATCTTGGAAGAGATAATGCTGTCTTCCCCTAATCTGATATTGCATATGATTCATCGTAGTGATTTACACTCATCTTGGAAGAGATAGTGACGTCCCACAAACATGGCATATGCAATCCTTGATTATGATTGCTTTGTACCTACCTATCCCTTTCCTAAACTAGCATCATGATGTGCTAAGAGGTGTGTGAAGTGTGTTTTGATTGAGTTGTCTTTACACCTAGCTTCAACAAAAGGGTTAATCTTTATGAAAATCTTGGATCAATTTACAAGCTTACATTTACAAAAGAGGCTTTTTAATTATGATTTGGAAAAAAACAAACAATACAATACACTTCATAAGAAAAATAAGTCATTTTATTGGCTTATAACATGTATGTTTGGCTGGCAATGTTGGTTAGACCTACTAATCACACATTGCACAATTTGTAGATGTGCAAAGCTCATGATACTTGAAAGGTAAGAAGGATCGAAGCTTGCACTCGAGAGCTATAGCGGAAGAGTAAGAGCAAGAAAGAGAGAGACAATAAATGGGAACTCCAACAATCACAATGTGTGACCGGGCCTTCCTTTATTCAAGCTGTCACTAAAAGAATAAAGGATAAAGTGACGGTGACAGGCACCCACCACTTGCAATGTGCAGTGGCGGTGACTGTCAGTGCAGTAATACACGGGCGGCTAGGCGGAGGCGCCTTTACCCCCAACAACCTCCCACTTAAAGGCGAATCTGCCCTAGTGAGGAGTGAAAAGAAAAAAGAAGAAAGACAATACAACATGTACACATGTATAACAGGATGAGGAAAGACGTCTTCTCATCCCATGCCCATCAACCTCCTGAGGAAGGCAAAGTGCTCTGTAGAGAGGCCTTTCGCGAGCAGATCTACAGGATTCTAGTCAGTCGAGATCTTGACAAGATCAACAGACTTGTCCTCAACAACCCCACGTATGAAGTGATACCTCACCTCAATGTGTTTCGTCTTCACATGGAAGACCATATTCTTGGCTAACTGAATAGCACTCATAGAATCTGAATACAATGTAGGGATAGCATCAATACCAAGTTCAGCAATCAAACGACCCAACCAAATGGCCTCCTTGCAAGCCTCAATGGCTACAACATACTCGGCCTTTGTAGTAGAAAGGGTCGTGCATTTCTGCACCTTGGACATCCAAGAAACAGCACCTCCAGCATAGGTGAATACATAACCGGAAGTGGACTTCCTACTATCTGCATGTCCTGCATAATCAAAGTCAGTGTACCCCATGACTCCTGTATCCTGGCTGCCATAGCATATGCACATATGTGCAGTGCCCTTCAGGTACCTCATGATACCCTTCACGACATCCCAATGCTTCTTGCCAGGTGTAGCCATATAGCATGCCACAAAACCAACTGCAAAGGCAATATCTGGACGAGTGGCTATCATGGCATACATAAGATTACCCACTGCGGATGCATAGGGAATCTTGGCCATCTCGGCCCTCTGCTCATCTGTCTACGAACAATTAGCCTATGAGACCTTCACATAAGAAGGCAATGGACAGCCAATAGGCTTTATGTCCTGCATGCGGAAGCACTCAAGGACTTTATGAATGTACTCCCTCTATGACAAGTAGAGGAGTCCTTGATGCTTGTCATGTCTAATGCGCATACCAAGTATGTGAGCAGCCTGTCCTAGATCTTTCATCTCAAAGCTCTTCTTGAGCTAAGCCTTAAGAGCATCTAGCTCATCATGATCTTTCCCTGCTATCAGCATATCATCCACATAGAGTACCAAAATCAATAAAGAACCATCAAAGTCTTTCTTCGTGTAAAGACACGGATCCATAGCACTCCTGCTATAGCCCTGTGACTGCATAAAGGCATCAAACTTATGATACCACTTCCCAGGTGCCTGCTTCAAGCCATAAAGACTTTTCTTTAATTTACACACTAGATGCTCCCTGCCAGGTTCTGCAAAGCCCTTAGGCTGCTCCATATAAATATCATCATGCAAGTCCCAATATAAGAAAGATGTCTTGACATCCATCTGGTATAGATCCAAGTCAAGCTGAGCAGCCAAAGCCAAGACTAAGCGTAGGGTGGTCATCTTAACCACAGGAGAAAAGACCCCATCAAAGTCCACACCATGCTCCTACTTAAAACCCTTTGCTACCAATCTAGCCTTGTATGCCGGCTTGGGGTATCTAGGGGTACTTTTCAGCTTGTACACCCACTTGCATGGCAAAGCCTTCTTTCCTGTAGGCAAGGAAACCAAATCCCAAGTATCATTCTTATGCAAAGAGTCTATCTCAGACTGCATAGCCCTCTCCCAGGAGTGACTGTCACCCCTGCGCATAGCCTCATCATAAGTGAAAGGCTCGCCTGCATCTGTAATCAAGACATAATGCATCGAGGGCTGAAATCTATTAGGTGGACGTCTGTCTCTAGTAGACCGTCTCACGGCAGGCTCTGCTGCCTACCCAGCTATCTATCCAACACCCTGACCATGAGCATCTGCTACAGCTATAGGCTGTCCAACTAGCTATGCGGGAGCTCTCGGCTCCTCCTGAAATATGACCTTACAGATCTCAACAACTCACTCAGGCTGCCTATGCATCTGTCTTCATGGAAGACTACATCATGACTGCAGATGACTTTTCGCGCTTGCGGATCCTAGAGACAGTAACCCATCTCGCCTGCATCCCCATAACCAAGGAAAATGCATTTGACACTCTTAGGATCCAGCTTACTTCTCTTGTCCCTGGGCACATGGCAAAATGCCTCACATCCAAAGACACGGAGATGCGCATAAAAGGGAGGTTTTCCCGTCCATACCTCCTCTGCAACCTGGAAATCCAAACCACTGAAAGGTGATCTGTTTATGACATGCACAGCTGTACTAACTGCCTCAACCCAAAAGCTCTGTGGTAGGCCTGCATGGCTGAGCATACTGCGTACACGCTCTTGGATGGTTCTATTCATCCGCTCAACCAAACCATTCTGGGTGGGGGGTGTAGGGGGCATCAACTGACGCTTAATGCCCCTCTCATCACATAACTGCTCAAAAGCACGTGAGACATACTCACCCCTATTATCTATTCTTAGGCATTTTAGCCTATACCCAGACTGGTTCTCAACCAATGCAAGCCATCTCTGAAACACATCCAAGACATCGGATTTCAGCTTAATGGGATAAGCCCAAATTTTCCATGAAAAATCATCCATGAACGTAACAAAATACTTTACACCACCCATAGACTGACAAGGCATGGGCCCACAGACATCCGAATGTACCAATGCCAAGGGCTCACTCATGCATGGCCTACCAGACTTCTTATGAGTAGACCTAGTTTGCCTGCCATAAAGGCAATGCTCATATGAATCAAAACATGCATAATCAAGGGACGGTAAGTACTGCAAACCAGAAAGCATTCTCATTCCCTTCAAAGACATATGGCCCAAACGGGCATGCCAAAGAGATATATGTGGAATAGAACCCACAAACAAAACATGATTAAGGGAAAAAGCGGATACAATCAAGGGATAGAGGCTGCCAGTCTTGGCACCTCTCGCAATCACAAGTCTGCCACGAGTGATCTTTCATGTAGAGTACATGATAACCTGCGTCATCAAGCTGTCCAGCTGATAGGAGACTGCGTGTCAAAGCAGGTACATGACGTACATCCTGCATAACAAAATTACTGCCAGAAGGAAACTGCAGCCTAACATCACCAATACCCACAATATCAAGAGAGTTGCCATCACCCAAGCACACAGAACCCGAAACAGTACGATATGAATGAAACCACTCTCAGCAAGGTGTCACATGAAAGGACGCACCTGAGTCCAAGAGCCAACATTGTGCATACATAGAGTGTATCTCTGTCATCTGCGAAGCACTAGAAGAAGCTGCTAGGATATAATCATCATCATCAACATCCTCAGGCTGCATAACATTGATCTCTTCAATTTTAACACTAGACTTTGCAGGCACTATGCTGCGATCAGAAGACTTATCCTGCACTTTGTCTTTCCCCTTATCTTTGCCCCTTTCATTGTGCAGTTCACGATATTGTGGCCTAATATGGCCCTTTTTCCCACAATGGTAATAAGTAACATCTGCATTCTTGCCATGAGATTTGCTACGTGACTTCCCACGAGACTTGGACCGAGACTTCTAAGAATCCCGTCCACGGCCACTACCACTGCCATGCTTTCTATATCCATCATTCCTGCCTCTAACTGTCATAGCATGTGACACACGAGAGGCATCCAAATTCTTACGGTTAACCTCTTCCTGCGCAGAAGAGCACTCTCAACATCAGATAATTTCAATGTAGCAGTAGAGGCACATAATGCAGTGTGAAATACATCCCATGACTCATTAAGAGTACCAAGCAAGAAAAGAGGAGTGACATCCTCTGTAAAAGTGATGTCCTACGAAGTCAAGTTCTTGAGTATAGCATGGAACTGGCTCAAGTGAGCAGACATAGTCACATTCTCCTTCATGCGCAAATCCATAAGCTGCTTCAGCCAATACATCTGACTCGCTGGACTTTTCTTGTCATAAAGATTCTTGATTTTACCCACAACTGCCATGCACTCTGTTCTTCCTCAAAAACATTATAATGAACCTGTTCTGTGACAGATAATACAATACTGGACTTGCATAACTCATCAAGCTCAAACCATTCCTCATCTGGCATAGTTGTAGGTGGCTGCCCGCTGAACCTCAATGGTTCGATCTGCGATTTCTGCACCAATACCTCCCAAATCTAGCTTTTCCAATAAGAGTAATTCATACCATCAAGCTTAGTGATGTTGAAAATAGCATGATCAGTGGACGAAGTCGCCATAATGCAGTCTGAAAGACTGTAAACAGCTCAAAACTGCTTGCTGTTTACTGTAGAAAATGACCAAAAAATCACCAAAATCGAGAGAAAAGTGTAACCAAAGCTGCTACCCACCAAGTACTAGTGAAAGTACATCATTTCATAATATTTCAACATGAAAAATCCATGTCTATTTGGAGTTATATGCTTGCTATAATAAATGACAGTAGGTTACTGTGAGAGTCAATTTCTGACCAAATCACTGCACCAAGTCAATAAATGACAACCAAGACATAACCAACCATAAATGGGCATAAATCAGCACCAAATAATTATCAAGACCCTGAGCAAACACCCAAACATGTCACCAAAGCATCCATCAGTGATGAGTAGGCATACCCCCTGGACAATAAGGCAAAGTATACATAACACTGGCAAGACCTGACATCAGTAGGTGTATGCTCACAAGAGTGCAAAGCCCAAGCTCAGGTCAAAAGCAACTCCAAGATATCAGTGCATGAACCATTCAACATTTCAGTGTAAGAGATCCTAAAGTCTCAAGTATCTACAAAATGCTCAAATAGCATAAACCTCCTGCTCAATGTTGGTCAAGCATACAAGATGCTCCCACTAGCACAAAAGGCGGATAAACGAGCTCAGCAACTCAATCAAACCAAGTCAAAGTACCAAAGATAGGTAACCAAGACAATGCCTCAGTAGCATCCCAAGAGCATGACGGCTACAGAGCGATTGTAGGTAGCATCCATGAGCAAGACATACATCCCAATAAAGATCTGTGACAACCAAAGTGACATCCAATACAAAATTCCAGAATAGCAAATGAGAATCCAAGCCAAGACTTCAGAGAGCACTAAAGCTCAACAGGTACATGGTACACTGTACCAAGACAAATGCATCAAGCCGTAGGCATCGGGTAAGCATGTACCCAAAGAGCATATAACTGTCAAAGCACTGACCACTGTCAAGCATAGACCGATGTCAATAAGTGCGAGCTGAAATAAGCTCAAGCTTCCAAAAGCATCTGGATCCAATGACAAGCTCAAAGTCATCCCTCGATGATCAATACATCATAGCATAACCCAAGACATACACCCGGAACCAATAGGCATATGTCAAAGCATGAAAGATAGCTTCAGCCCAAGAGTATTCAGCATGCATTTACCGTTATAAACTATGTATTTCCAGCCCCACAATCAAGCCAAAATCATAGAATTACGTGTAGCTTCAATCCCCCAATCAATCGGGATGCAATAGGCATCAAATTGGTTATGTAGTCATGCTCAAACAAGCATAGGCATACAAATACATGCTATCTCAGACCTGAAATCTATTGCAAAATATTATGTCATCAAAATTTGGCAAATCCAACATCACCATCACGTTCTGAGCGTGCCAAAACCCCAACTTACTCTTATCTTGCCTAAATCAAATTCTGAATGCCCGAGATATGACAAAAAGAGTGATTTTTGGGCCAGATTTTGAAACATGCTCAAAAAAATGTGAGCTGGCTGGGGGTCTGCTATCCCACGTGTCAACAATGGGGCCCAAAGGGGGCACAAATGGGGGCCAAAGAAGGCCTACACCAAGCCTCAGCAAGCCTTGATAGGCTGGAAGCAAGATCCAGGTGAAGGAAGCTCCAAGAGGTGTGAGCTATGGCTGCCCACAACCTGTGAAAACCTTGTTTACCTGGACCTATGGACTGAAGTAAAACTCTGATATAATGAAGCAATACCTCAATGTTAATGCCCTGATGGTGCCTCAATAGGCCGGGAAGAAGCTCGGGAAGCCGGGGAGTGACGGGAGCTCAAGAGAATGAGCTATGGCTGCCGGAAAGGAGACCCAATGCGAGTGGGGAGTCAATGGGAAGCTAAGAATACCACAAGCCAAGCTCAAGAGTCAGGAAGCCGTGCTCTGATACTAGTTGAAAGGTGAGAAGGATCAAAGCTTGCACTCGAGAGCTATGGCGGGAGACCAAGAGCAAGAAAGAGAGAGACAAGAAATGGAAACTCCAACAGTCACAATGTGTGACCGGGCCTTCCTTTATTCAAACTATCACTAAAAGAATAAAGAATAAAGTGAGATGATGGGCGCCCGCCACTTACAGTGTGCAGTGGCAATGACTGTCAATGTAGTAATACAAGGGTGGCTAGGCAGAGGCGCCTTTACCCCCAACAATGCTTCGCCTCATTTGCTTTGCACTTTTGTGAGCAACTAAAAGTGGATGTACTACCGAGTGTCACAGATCCCCCTGGGTCACTGCCTTGCATGTCACATTGTAGACTATCTCAATATAGCACCATAACATGGCATGCCACCATAACACGACATTGCATAGTGTGTCATGGCTCCCTCTTCGAGGTAGGAGCCACCCCCAAGACAATTGCATGGCACAACATCAATATAGTACAACTTTGATGCATTGGAACATCCTACCTCGACACCTCCCCCTAATGGGCACGAAATTTACCACATCATCATAGCTTTTTTGGTGCTTGCACAAGGTTGCATGCATAAAACCCTTCATCAAGTCACTATGCCCCACTCACCCCTCACCCCACAAAATGGAAGCCCATCCCCTCCCTAGTCACTCAATGCACTCACCATCCCCACTCTAGAATATGGCGGGAGGCCTTGAGCCACCTAACCATGCCTAGATGTGACACCTCCTTAAATCTCGATATTAGATCCAAGATTTGCTCCAAAGTGAAATGCAGAGAACACTTTGCTAAAGCTTGGAATAGCTCTTCCGAGCCTCCTTACTGTAATTTTTAAGCAACAATGCTATCAAGAAACCGATCCTAATCTTCAGGAGACCGATTCTGTTATTTAGGAGCATACTCCTAAAGCTCACGAAACTGCTCTTGCAATTCAAGTCTCTGCAGACCTGATTCCCTACATCATCAAGTTGATCAACTTCACATTTCAGCAAGTTTTTGCACATTTCTCACCTGCTTTGTTGCCTTTTTCCTTATCTTCTCTTGTTCCTGCCAATCAAGCTTCATACCACCTTGACTTCTAGTTAGTCCTAAAACCATTGGTTCCTCTTGACAATCCTCTATTTCAATGCAATTAGAACAATCACAACGAACATGCATACTTATAGCATTAGTGTTACCTGACACCTCCTTTGCCTCTTCTTGAACCTTCTCTTGCTGAATTCTCTTACAGCTAGCAGTTCCTGTACCATCATGAGATTGCATTTTCTCATCTTGATAAGGTAACTCTAAAAGGATTGCTGCAACTAGGGCAAGTGGATGCTGCTGATGAGATGCTCCTGCAAGTCTTCCATCATTGCAGGACCTTGTTGCTAGCATTCCTCTCTCAGTCCTATGCCTTGCCCAAAGTTCACAATTTGGTCCAACAAAGTGGTGTTGACCTCCACAATAGTGGCATGCTCTCGTTTGGGGAGTTTGTTGTTGTGCCTGAAATTTTCCCCAAGGCTGTCGAGCCTGTAATCTTCTAGGTCCTCTGAAGGGTCTCTGTGGTGTGGTGTCAGGAATAATCTGATTTATTGTAGCTAGTTCAATAGGTCTTGGCCTAGCCTACATTATTGGCATCTACTATGCCATCCTAACATTAGGATTATACCAACAAGCCCTAGTCTCATGGCCCTTTCCCTGGCATATCTCACAATGCTTTTCCTTCTTCTTACTTTCAGAAATACCCAAATCTTTTAGCTTCTATTTTATCATTTTCTCTAACTTGTTGTCCTTTGACTTCCTGTTATCTTTGTCCTTTGCTTTCTTCTTTTTAGTCTTGGTTGATCGTGGTTTCTTCTTTTCCTTCTTATGCCTCCTCCTGCTAGAGTTATCCTCATCAGAGTCACTTGAATCATCATTTGAATTGGAGTTGTAATCACTATCCTCATCATCATTGTCTGTGTCTGAATCTGACCCTAAATCTGCATCAGACTCTGAGTCCAAAGAGTCCTTATCTTTATTGTTCTTAGATCTAGAGGTACCAAGGCTTTTTCCCACTCTCATAGCTGCCCTTATCAATGTGTCCAATGTATCACTCTGACCCATCTCTACATTGGCAATAGGATTTTGAATCTTACCACTCATGCCCTCATAAGATAGGTAATGTGCATTTCCACTGAAGGTGTATCATCAGCATCTAGCCTATTCAACACGTTCCTGAATTTATGGGCATAGTCCTCCACCAACATAGCCTTTTGTTTGATCATCTTGATATTCCTTAGAATATCTCTCAGAGTTTTGTCCTTACACAACTTGCCTAAAAATGCTATTTTTAAAGCATCATATGAATTGAAGGCTGCCATACCATAACTGGCAAACCAGTCCATAGCTTTCCCCTGAAAGGTGGCAGTAAACTGTTGCTTTTTGACTTGGTCCCCATGCATTTGGTTGAAGCTAGTGGTTGTCCATCTTGTCTCAAACTAGGCCACATGACAATCAGGGTCTTCTTTTTTCTTTCCTGAAAACTTAAAGGCTCTAACTTTTGGATTAACAATCTAATTTGGATTCATTATGACCAGCTTATAAGGCCTCCGCAATGGTGGTAGAGGATTAAATTTTAAAGACTTCTTAGATTGATGAGCTATACCTCTCAGTAAAAATGATCTCCCAAGCACTATATGTTCCAGTCTTTTAAGTCCCTGCTTAGGAGGAGTTTCTTGATCTTTAAATGGTAATGATAATTCCTCGTATTTCGAAACATTAGATGAAACTTCAGGAGTCAAAGGGGTTGGAAAAGATTCTTCAGAACCAGCAGGAGAATTATAAACGGTTGATGTACCCTTAGAGGGATCCACATCATGATCACCCTGACTATCAGGTACAACCTGTTCTTCATCCAGCCTTCCTAATGCTACAACAACATCTGCATCAGTAAGAAAAACTTCATGTTGTTGATGCCTTACCAATGCCTCCCTTAATTCCCATGATTTGCTATTGGTAAGGATAGGGTTTGAATAATAAGGGTAATTGCCTGACATAAACGATGCCCATAAAAGGTGTCTGGTACATGATAAATGCCATCAGTGTTCATGTAACGTAAATCTCTCAAGAATTGGTTCCAGATCTGCTCTTGAATCAAGAAACTATTTTCCTGAAACGAGTAGGGATGGCCAAAGTGTTCTGCCCTCTTGGTATATCATAACAATTGAGACATAGTGTCCTACTTGAGAGAACATCACAATACAATAGAGAACTTCCTGAATGGATTTACAGCCATTAGCATATTTTTAAGGTACCTGTCACATGCGTGTTCTCCTCTTACAACTCTCACAAAGAAAGGAATGTAGTTTGTTTGGAGGGAAGAATCAGGAGAGAGCTTTTAGTGTTTTAAAAAAGATGTTGGTGGTGGCTCTAATTTTACAACCTCCATATATGGGATTTACCTTTCCATATTTTTGTTGATGCATCTAATTTGGCTGTGGAAGCTATTATTATGCAAGATAAAGTGTCTAGTTGGTACAGACCGATTTATTATGCAAGCAAGAGATTGAATAGTGCATAGAAGAATTATTCAGCTACGGAAAGGGAAGCACTTGGAATGGTCTTCTTGGTGCCAAAATTCAAACATTATTTATTGGAAAATCAGGTTGTTTTCCATGTGGATCATCAAGCATTGCTGTTTTTTATTAATCAGCCCCAATTAATAGGTAGATTGGTTAGATGGATGTTGCTGCTACAAGAGTTTGATTTTAAGGTTATTCATACCCCTAAAAAAGAGCATGCCATTGCTGATTATCTAAGTAGATTGCAAACTGATGAGCCTGAAGCAGGAATTCATGATTAGTTACTTGATGTTGAACTTTTTGAGGTTTAACTGCTTGACCCTGATTCATACTATGACCAAATGCTACATTTCCTAAAGTCGGGAATTATGCCTACACACCTTTTAGGAGATCAAAGAAGAAGGTTGGCATTAAAGAGTGGATTATTTCAAGTCACTTTGAACACACTCTATAAAAGGGGAGTTGATAATGTATTGAGAAGATGTGTTCCTAAGTTTGAGCAACCAACAGTATTGCATGAAGCTCATTCCAAATTATCAGGAGGTCATTTTTCAAGAGAGATTACTTGCAGGCAGGTCTTTAGTGGCCTATTGTGTTGAAAGATGCTCATCAATATGCCAAAGAGTGTTTGCAGTGTCTGAAGGAAGGTCAAGGGATAGGGTGCCAGATCATCCTGTATTACCACTTGAACCATTTCAGAAATGGGGAATTGACTTTGTCGGGCCCATCAAACTAGCAGCTAAACAGACAGGTTATATATACATTTTGGTATGCACTAACTATGCTACAAAGTGGGTAGAAGCTCAAGCATTAAAGGATTATAAAGCAGCAAGTGTGGCCAAGTTTTTATACTCTAATATTATGACCAGATTCGGTTGTCCTATTGAGCTAATTAGTGATTGGGAAAAGCATTTCTTGAATCAAGTGATCAGAGGACTAACTATCGGGCATATGATTCTGCAAAAGAAATCTACTCCATATCACCCTCAAGCTAATGGTCAAGCTGAAAGTTCTAACAAAATTTGACTCCACATCTTGAAGAAAATTGTTGAGGATAACAAGGAGGATTGGGATATTAAACTTGATTCAGCATTATGGGCCTTTAGGACATCATATAAAGTTGCCATTGGGCTTACACCTTTTAGGCTGGTTTATGGTTTGGAAGTAGTGGTTCCTATGGAATTTGTAGTTCCAAGTCTGAGAGTTGCTGTTATGCACAAGATGGATCCTGAAGAATTAGTGCAGCATAAACTAGAACAACTTTTGAAATTGGAAGAGAACCAGATATTAGCAGCTTATATTATGGGTGTCACACAATAGAGGAGATAGGCATGGATTAATAGGCATGTCAAGAAGAAAAATTTTCAGGAGGGAGACTGGGTTGTAGTATATAACTCTCGCCTTGGCAAGTTTCCCGATAAGTTGAAACTTAGTTATGGTCCCTTTGTTATTTTCAAGGATATGGGTCAGGGTACTTTTTTGTTTAGGACTTGCAAGGAAAGGTTTTATACCCTGCAGTGAATGGGTTTAGGCTGAAGAGGTTAGTACAACCCTATTATTCAAGTGTTCATGTTATCATTCAAAATGGGACAAAGGAATCGGTTATTGGTAGTTACATGTATGAATGGTGCAAATCTTATGATGTTGAGGTGATACTTAGCACAAAACAAGGTACACTAAGAGAAGACTTGTACTTTGGCATGCAAATGGAAAAGGGCATGTGTTCATTTGGGAGTTTTTCTCCTTCTCCACTCTCGACTCATTCTCGGTTTGCAACTCTCACTGTCATGACACATACTCGCCACTCTTCAGTTCAGAAGATGTCCATGACCAAGCGTGGCCACCAAGAGGATGACGATGATGAGCTCTATGTGGCCAGTGATGACGACCGTCAGTGCAGCAGGGGAGACGAAGAGGTAACACCACCTAAGGCTCCATTTTCTAGTCCTAGTGATGTTGGAACTCCCTTCATGGACTCCACTTTGTATTTGAATGTTGAGGCAGAGGTTCATCGATCATGATTGCAAAAGATCGGATTGTATGATTATGCTCATTTGCCATGGGATCGGTGGGCATCGAATGTGCATGCCTCCATATAGATGGATATTTTGAGGCACTCAAATTGCAAAATTGTATGTCGTCTTGAGTTGACCCCTACCATTGTCAGTCAAGTGTTTGCACTTCTTATGAATGATAATCTGATTGCATATCGATGCACAAAAGACTAGATGCATTATGTTTTCGGTGACCCAATAGGGCCCATGAATGTTTATGTGTTAAAACACATTGATGGTGTTAAGAAATTGTAGTTGCGTTGGTTTATGGAATGCTTTATGATGTTCATCCTTACAGATAGCATTGCTAGAGATACTTATGGGATTCTTTACTATGCATAGAATTTAGGGATGCCAAATTGGGCAGGCCTTATGTTTGAGAGGCTTATGGCTGATATTAAAATTTCAAAAACCAAGAAGGTTTTTCAGAAATCTCAAATGGGTTGTTTTCTAGCAGGGTTGTATGAGCATGCACGGGTTTTGTATCCAGAGCTTATGGCTAAGTATTTGTTGAAAATGGATGTTACTTCTTTGGCCAAAGATGCAGTGGAAGCTTATCATAAAATTGATGTTTCTCATGAGCTTAAAAATGTCAATGATGCTCGTGATATGTTTGATGTTGATGTTGGAAAACATGTTATTTATCGTGACCTGAAATAAGTTGGATATGATGAGGCATATGCCAAGCAGGTGGCTTTCGAATTTGTTAAGGGAGACCATAGAGATGCAGGTATTAAAGATGTACTTCATGTTGGTAAGCAGTATGATGGGAATGCTTTATGCAAAGAAGAAGCAAAAAATTGGGAAGATATGGTTGAGGAGTAGGTCGGCATCAGAGGAGAAAAAGCAAGATACTAATCTTGATGCTCAAAACCATCTTGGCAATGACTTTGGTGATCAGCATGTGGCTGAAGGTACAACAGAAATACCTTTGGGTTCAACCAGTTGTCAAATGTATGATGGTCAGTTTGATAGTTTTTCTAATGATGTTGGAGTTATGCTGAAACTCATGGCATACTTCCATGATTATGATAAGCGGAATGCTCAAACTGCTATTCGGGTTACTAAATTGCAGGATCAATTGGCTGCCAAGAAGAATGCGATTGAGGAGTTGAATCAGAAGCTACAGCAAAAGCAGTCAGAGTATGATGCATTAGAATTGGATCTTGGGGTTAAGATTGCAGATATGTAGCAGATGTTGGATAGAAACAAAATGTCTACTGCACTTTTTGAAAAATGGACTAGTGAACTTAGGACTCAATGTTTAGAGGAGATGGAGTCTTTTATGGGGAAACATGTTCAACTTCATGTTGATTATCAAATGCTATTGGAGAGATTTCATCCATTTTAAGGAGTGGAAAAGCAAATTTTGAGCAATGTTGAAGTTGAAGTGGATGCTTCAGTGATATTGAAGTCTAACTTTGAGGATATTAGAAATGCATTGGTGGATGATATCAAAGTTGCATGGCAAATGGTTGCATATAGGTTTGATGGTATGATTTCTCGGCCTTATCATATGCTTAAAAATGTCTTTGTGTCAGTAGATTATGAGGATCTCATGCATGAGAAAGATGCTTTGAGATTGAAAGTGGAAGAATTGGAGACAAAATGCAAGGATCTAAATGCAAGATTAGAGAAGGCATTGGATGCAAAAAGAGCAAGTGAAGAGCATGTGGCTTCTTTGTTGCAACATAGAGATTTTCGGTATGATGAGCATGATTCTGTCATTAAGGAGGTGGTTCATAAACTTCATCAGGATTTTTCTGTTATGGATCATGGAATAGTTTAGAATCATGATGTTAGTGCTATGGCATCTAAGATATCTTCATGCATAGACATCGTTTTATATACTTCTAGATTTGTCTAGCTATTACTTTGGATGTAGTTTTGCTTTGTTCATGACATCTTTTGATCATCCCACTGACTCTTAGAACTAATTATGCAACTACACAAGAGGACTATGAGTATCCTAGAGGGGCTCTACTCATGGCAGCATAGCTCAGTGTGGCTTGTTAAGAGGTGCAAGGCCTCTGGCAAGGCATAATTATGTTCTCTGAGTAGTTCTTTATTATATTTAGTTTTCATACGTTCAATTAGTCATCTACATGCTTGTGGGTTTGAGTTATGACTATCCCAGTCATCCACCGAGCTATGCCAAGTGTTAGAACTTGAACTTCACTGTATATTTAGTACTATTTTACACCTTAGTATCAGTATGCATGTAGTCTTTTGGATCAACATATGCAAAGCAGTCCTTATACTTCATATGATGTTTCGCCTAAAAGTCAGGGCATAGGTCAAAAATGTCAGGCAATTGTATTCAAGCAGTTGCTTTTTTATCAGAAATGGAATAGAACTGAGTGCAGCACCCAGAACTGGCGGCGGCTGATGTTTGATCCCATTATCTTTTGCTTGTCTCTTGAGTGTTAATGTTATTCTCTTTCAAGTTGTTCAATCAATGATGGTTATGAAGATAGGAAACAACGTTTGATGATCAGCAATTCTATGTCACCGAGTACGATGTGTGTTCTATGTTTGAATGTATTTCTTGAATGTTATGAAGTGGTAATGGCTGTAAATCCATTCAGGAAGTTCTCTGTTGTATTGTGATGTTCTCTAGGTAGGACACTATGTCTGAATTGTTATGATATTCTAAGAGGGCAGAACAAATATCACAACAACCACTATCTCTTCTTTTTGCATGAGTCGATGTGAAGTATAACCTTGAGCTTCTAAACAAATAGTGGTTAGACATCTTGAAATATAACTTGTTTGAAGTAGAACTTAATAGTTGTGATCCATTGTTGGTGGTACAAAACCTTAAACAAAACCATAAATGGAATAGATGAATATGAAGAAAGAATATAAGTGCTCAAAAGAACTAACAATGTTCAAAGTAACTTGACAAATTATTGTGCTAGTTCAAGAATTGAAATCCATTATAACAAGTCCTAAGATGAAGTATAAGTAGCATAAAACTAACACTAACATCCCTATCCCTTTCAAGGAAATAAAAAACAATTTTCCTTCTAGCTATTGATGACCCATGGTAACTACTTTCTTTCCCTCTCTTCTTCACTCCATGGACCAAAAGAAAAAGGGGAGAACAAGCACATACACCACACTTGCATTGCACTTAGGGGTTCGGGGTACTCTCATGTGTCCTTGTTTTGTTTCATGTACATTGTGTAAAGGATGCTTGGTAGCACAAATAAATATCAGAGCTTAAGTGAAAGAAAGAAGGGAGAATTTTAGCCCACCATTAATTTTCTTGCATTATTTTGTTGCTCAATGTAAAGGAAAGAAAAGGTGTGCTAATGTAAGTGCCAAAGATTAAGTGATTCTACAAATGGACAAATGGGGAAGGAGTGCATAAGTATGTTGTCATGCACACACATGAAATATAGGAAGTGTTAGGATTTTGTCAAATCATGTGTATGAGGTGAAAAAGGTGGTAAAGAAAATTAAAGATAGCTTAGGAGCCCTTTGAAGGGGTAAGGTTGGAAAGAAGTTATCAATTTGAGCTTGTTTTTCTCAATAATACCTTTCTCTAAGAGACCCTAAATGGGTGAGGGTTGGGTGCATTGCAAGATCTACAAGTCTAATTGTGGTTAGAGTAGGACTAGAGATTGATAGCATATGTTTTTTCAATTCAAATGTAGAATTATCCTTCTAGTGACAATTCAATTGCATTATAAGGCTTACTCTCAAAACCCTTGGCAATGAGTAGGTGATAAGGCTTAGTGGGACTAGAGATTGATAGCGTATGTTTTCTCAATTTGAATTTAGAATTATCCTTCTAGTGACAATTTCAATTATAAGGCTTACTCTCAAAACCCTTGGTAATTATAGTAAAGCAACCCAAAAAAAGGAAGAATCTAATTCTCACCAAAGTGAGTAAAGTTGGTGGGGGTTGTTTGGATGGATGCTACATGGAAGAGTGTGAGACTAAAGTTTATGTATGCTTGCCATACTTTATCTAAATTAATGCTACTCTTATGCAATGGTCTCTCTTATATTTAGAAAGATCAAACTATGAGTATCTCTCCATAAAAAGAAGGAATAAGTCAAATTGAGATTGGTATTCAATTTGTAGACATTCATTTATACAATAAATTTTGGTTATCACTAGCTAAATAATTGGTTGTCACAAACGTTGTCTATTTATAAGCCTACCACTCCAATCATAAAAGAACAAAATGAAACTTGATGGTTGGGTAATAAATGAGAGATGGGTAGTATTAGGCTTAGCATTAGCTACTTTTTTGTTAACAAAGGTAGAAAGAAATTATATGATTAGGTAATAAACAAAAGGTAGATGAACAAGTCTAGACCTTTTAATGTGCAAAGTAGTAGAGTGTTGTGTGATGCAACATCATGATAATCCTAATATGATAGGTTCATGCCAATAGGTGCATTCAATGCATGCAAAGAAAACTCTACAATGCTAGGTTTCCTTGATTTAAACTTATATTTTCAAAAGCACTACTTCTCTAACTTATCAATTAAGTTTTGTAGAACTTAGTTTGACAAGCTTAGAAGCAAGCCTTGTTATGCATCAAAGGAAAAATGTCTTCCAACTTTTGTGGAATTGGGCCGTACTCATGGTAATTATCATTATGCTACAAGGTAGAATCCAAGGTAAATTCCAATTCAAAACCTTCACAATGGTAGATTTGAATGAAAGAATGTACAAGTTTTTTATCGAAATTGGTTATTAGACTTTATTTAGGCTTTGTTATCTATCTTTTTGTGATGTCACTTTTGTGGCATAATAATGAAACCACAATTATCAATAAACTAATAGCCTTGATAACCTTACTTCTAGTCCCTTGTCTATTCTACTTACTATGCTCTTTTAAGAAATATATTATTTGCAAATTCGCTGTGAACTATTCAAAGCTTTTATTATGTTCTCGTTGAACCATTATGGTGCTAAAGAAAAGCTCATGTTGTGAATGGAGTCAAAAGGATAGATTACACCCAACTTAAGGGTTATTAATTTGAAGGCGATAATCATGAAGACAATTGTCTTTTGCAAACCATTTGAAAGCTGATGGCATGTATATAAAAGCATGCGCCACTTTGGAAATGGGCATATAACAATAAACAAGTAATAGCTTTCATGGGTGCCTTTTTTAGCAACCCAATAACATTCTCGCTTCCCTACCAAATGGTTGTTTAAAGCTAGTTCTATATGTTGATAGAAAACCAAATATTGTTTCGTATTGGAACAATATGTCCACTCGAGAAATATTTATTCATGGCCAAGGGCAAGCCCCATTCAACCCAATTCATTTTACCCATCAAGCTTCTCAAATGTTTTGGCCCTAGATTTGCACATAGACTTTAGGCCTAGGTCACCAAATCTCTCTATTTTATATTCTATGAGCTATCATAAAGAAAGAAAAAGGTGGACTACTTGAAGTTGTGATAGGTCTCTTCTTTATCCCTTTTTCTTTAAATTTTAGGCATATATCTTGACAACAATATCTCTATATTGCACTACCTAAGCATCATGCAAAGATATTGAGAAGCATTTTAGTAATGCCAACCTACAAAGGACAAGACCTTCTATAGATTTACAAGGTTTTTAATCCATTATGCTATTAACTCCATAAAATGGCATGTACTGGGAAAATAGGATAGCTAGTATCTTTATGTGTCCCTATTGAAATTTTTAAACCAAGTTTCATGAATGACTTATATTATTGGTCCATCCTTCCAGACCAACACAAGTAGGACAAAGCTTGAAAACCCAAGAATACCAATGCTCTTGTCTAGTCTTTTCCTTCTCCATGGAGTCTTCCATAAAGGCGTTGTCTAATTAAATGTATTTTCCATTTAAAAAAAGATTATTCTAAGTGACCAAGTTAGCTCTCTACTTTCTCGAAATGGTAAGTACCTTATGATGAGCAAAAAGGTCATTATCATCTAAAGGAAAATGTTCTTCTAGAAACATTTGATACTTTGATGTGAGAGAGGAGAAAAAGTTGATGCACGTTCTAAGACATGGTTGAGAAAGGTTGTTGAAGTGGTCTAAAATATTTTTTGTTCTTATTTCACCCATTTCATAGGATGGTTCCATTTCTATCATTAAACATTCACCACTTTAAACAAATATGACTTGTTCGGATGCTTTTAAATTTTCGAAGTGAAACTTCAACACTTTTAAAGCTTCTATCTTTACAATGGTACATTGAAAAGGGGACACAAGCATGAACTTAAACTACATTTGGAAAATGGTTCTTGAGAAGTATTTTGCATGTTGGTACCAATCTCTTTAGAATTAAAAATGCATACTCAAATTGTTCCTTCTATGCAATAATTTTATAATCCTTGCTTCATTTATTGTGTTCAACATAAGGAAAAACCAGGATTACCATTTTGTTTGTAGGTAATATTATTGATAGAATATAGAAGCTTAACTACCCATTGCATACTTGAGTTCAAAACTTCATGCAATTAGTGTGGTTAGACATCATATATACAGTCATGTAAGATTTGTGTTGGATTTTGTGTAAGGATTTTAGCAAGAGAAAATCACATTTCCATGTAGAATTTTAGATTTTGTATGGGTCAAGCTCCTTATTCACTCATTAGGATTAGATCATCCTAAAGATTGGGCATGCAAAGCTACACAATTGAGAGGGTTGCAACCCATGAGTATTAACCAAACCAACCCTCCAACTTAGATACCTCCCAGTGATGCATAAATGTATGAGGCCAGATTTTGATAGCTTGATTGTGGTACCAAAGGTCAAGAAAAAGCACCATACTTTATAATCATTCACTTGAAAATGATGTGGTAGCTTGAGTGAAGTGTGACTACTAATGAGTTATATTCACTATTGCATGCTTATGCATGACTCATTGTGTGCATGCACACATGGCTTTCATTTGGTGCACATATATGCAGTGCATGCATGTAGCTTTTTGCATATAATCCAAGAATGGTTCTTTTAGGGCTTCAAAAATATCCGAGTAATGTGAGATCTCTAGTTTGCTATGGTGATTGCTTTTAATAAGGATTCAACACTTGAGTTATAATGATGCTTTGATGGTGGCCTTTGTTCAAGATTCTCTCTACTTAAAAAGGAGAGGATGATCGTCAATAACCCACAAATGAACTTTCGTGCATAATGCCACCCACATTTGACATTTCTTTTTCAATTTATCCATAATACTCAAAACTCTAATCATCACTTTAGCCAATGACACATGGAACGCATCTTATGACATAATTGCCATCTTGTCGCTTACATCCATGGATTGTCACCTTTAAGTTAATTGTTGATGATAGTGATTGCATCAGAATACTCCAAAACACGGAAAGGTATGTGCCACCTAATGTTTTTCCATGATAATATATTTATTTGAACTTAGCTTTTTGTGGTTTTATTGGCAATTATAGAACATAATGTGTTACCATTGGATATGTGCAAACAATAAAAGTGATCAATAAATCTTGTGAGGATTGTTTTTAATTTTACTACCATATTCAATGTGTATTTAAGGCTAGGAAATGACGAGAAAATGCTAGTGTGAGCAAAGAGAGTGATACTAACGTGATAGAACCATCTAACACTTTATTAGACAATAAACACACATATGCCCTACTACAAACATGCTAGATAGTTCAACAAGAAAGCCATTGTTAAAAGAAGAATGAGCTAACTAGGACAGAGTTTTAGAATATAAGAGGGACATCTAAAGGATGTCAAGCACTATTCAACTCGATTGAGAGAATAATGCGAGCTTATCTTGGAACTCAATCTCTATTAAGTGCATGACATCTTCGTTTAACTCGCATTAGTCGCATATGGAAGAGCTAGAACAAAAACTTTAGTACCAAAAATCTAGAATCAATATCAAACAATTTGATTTTGTGGGGAAGGCCTTAAATTTCACTCATTTTGTGTTTGTATTCATTCATGTGAAGCATCTATCAGCTCAAGACATGATTTCTAGCTAACTAGAATGTGATTCCCCTCAATATCTTACTTATGAGAACAAATGAACTAGACAAATGTGACTTTCAAGGTGGCTAATGCTCTTTGCTAGGACATTCACTAGTGAGTTACTTGAAAGTTTAGCAATTCTTACAATTTGAAATTTAGACTGAATGTATGCTTTGAAAGAATGCTCTGCCTTGCAACAACTTGAAAGAATCAAACAAATTTCTCAAGTTTATATTGAACCGTGGATTTTGATGAAACATGTGGATATTGAGATAATGATTTAAATTTTTTTCACGAGTACCTATAAAATAACATCATTGCAAGTCCAATAGATATTAACCATGTGTTTTCTACTTTTATTGAGGCTCGATAAGAACGTGTAGCATGGAGCTTGTAGAATGCATGCTTTCACATTCCCTTCCAGATGTCTAAGACAAATATAATCAAGCTTTAAGAAAAAATAGCTACATTGGTTGGTTGGAAGAGGGAATGCATCTAATAATTCACAATGTTTTTAATCTTCATTGATTTAGGTAACTCATAGTCATTTTACTTTATGTGTATCATCGAAGTCATGGAGAGGGGGAAATGACAAGTCAAATACTTTGGTTGCACATATCTCCTTCGAAGCCTTTAGCTTATAATACTACAAAATTGAGGCAAGCAACAAGTAAACCAATAGGACATTTGTAGCCAAAGTTGAAAGCATACATTCCTTTGGAGCTTTTGTTGTGATTTTCAATCTTCCTCTTTTGCAAGAGAAGAAAAGCTCATCTAGGGAAAATACTTTTTTTTTTGTGTCGCTCCCTTTGGACCATGAAAATTGGAACCAAAATATGTCCACTATTAAGTTGTAAGGAGTTTGCAACTCAGTGGTTTTGGGGCATTGGGCTACATTAACATTAAAAGCCATTTCATGTTTTAAGAATTAAATTATTGAGTTCAAAACTTTCACATGAGTGATTATGGGTCAAAATGATGAGAATTCAAGTAAACAACTACTCAAAGCATATTTGTATATTTACTTCCCTAGACAAGTGCATCTTTGGTTCCTGTGCTAATATAAAATATCTCATCTCCTTACATCTTGGGAACATTAGAAGCCATTTGTGTGTTTCAAGAATTAAATTCTTGGGTTTGACACTTGCTATGGACCAAAATGATGATACTCTTACTAAAAGCATATTTGTACTATTACTTGCGTAGACAACATGGGTCTTTGGTTCCTATGCTAATAAAGAACCTCTCTCAAATGGAATCAAAAAGTATCCTTTGCATTTTGGGATTGTTTTCAAATTAAAATTTTTGGATTTTCAAAAAGCATTTATTATCTAAAAAATAATACATTTTTGGAATGCAATTCTTTATATTCCCTAAGTTTGAACAAAAACAAGGGCACTAATGATTTATTCAATAGAGGCATTTTGATGCTTAGTCTAATTAGTGAAAAAAGGAAACATTATGAGCTCCATTAAAATGATGGGTCTAGGATAACTAATTGAAGTATCCATGGTAAATGTTTGCCATTAAGGCTAGAGAGTACTATGATTAGATGATTAAGAGTTGGCAACCTACTCATGCAAATAAGGTTTGCATTGCTCAAATTTGAAAGGCTTGATAAAATTATATAGTTCTTTGAATTAGTAGAGTGTCCTACCAAGAAGTTGGTTGGTGGTAATAGAGAGACTTGGATTCCAGATTTTGCCCAAAATGAAAGTTGGAAGAGAAATAAAATATGTGCTTGGTTTGAAAATTTAGCACAAGAAAAAATATATAAAGGAGAACCTTAGGTTGGATTTATAAATAATCGAATGTAGGCTTGCTAACACAAAGAAATTTACTCTTAGCCATTTTAAATATGCTTCTATGGATGTTATGCAAGCTTTCCATTCAAATCAAATTCCAACTTTCTTAGTGATGTGGATAGAAAGGAATTAAATTGTATATAACATAAAGGGAGTCCTTCGATATGACAAATTAAGGATGTTTTGGTTGTTGGTTAAATATAAGGTCTTCTTTAATTCCATAGTCTAATAATCAAATGCTTACTATAGTTTTGCTTGTGAAAATAGAAACTATTTTTCAATGGAAAATTTTCAACTAAGCTAGGCATGAAAGTAAATGATAGAGGACACAATAAACTAGTATTAGTCTAAGACTAAATTAGCACATCATAGAATTTGTGCTACATGGAAGAATTTGTAGTAGAGTGAGGTAATTTGATTTGTATTATAGAATCTGCACAAAGTCTTTGACAAAATAGTTGGTAAAAGAAGAATCTACCTTATGAAATCCCTAGCATGGATATTCTTTAGGGATTTACAACTGCCATGTAAGTAATCGAAGCTAGCCAGCTGATAAACTGTTAAAACTTGCTAATTTTAGAAGAAGACCATCAATGGCTTGTGTTTTCTGTGTATGATATATCTCCAATGTAGCATTATGAGCATCATACTACTCTATTATTGGAGAAACCTAACCACAAGTATAAGATTTATCACTTTAATAAACTAGAAATAGAGTAAAGTACAAAATACATGCAAGAGTAATGTCTTTTGATAACCCTTAGAGTCTTGATCTAGATTTTGAGAGCACAAAATGAGGATTTCAGTTTACTTCCTATTGACATCCAAGGGCCAATGTACATAAGCATAAATTGTGTGCATGAGTGTAGGTGCTTAAGTATAGAGTTGTTACATGTAGAGGATTGATAATTTTGCCACTAATGTTTGAGTAGTGATCATTTAGTGTGTTACACCTACATAAAGGAGATGGAATCATTTATGATCTAGTTGTTTTTTAGCATAGGCAGCCCAACTTACTTTGATGTGATATTGCCCATTATTATCCTTTTGCTCTAATGGACACATGTCTTATACTTGCTCCATTGTTAGCATTAGTGCCAAATAAGCAACTTCATTAAGAGGCTAAAAGTTGGTAGATTTTTTAATTCTATCAATAGAGTTAGTAGTTACAAAAGGAATGCTTTAGGTTTTTAGAAATTCAATATAAAAGTCTAAATTTTTACATTACAATAATGAGTTCATTATGAACCTCACATTGACACCTTTTATCCCAACATTAAGCATGGCAAAGGTATCATATTAGCAATAAAGGTGTGAACTCTCGCTTAATATTGTAGATGAAAAGGCCAATAAAGAGGCTTATGCCTTGTTAAAGTCCACATTCTTCCCACATTTATCTAACAAAGTACCCAAACTTAGTTACGATAAGGTCTAACAAATAAGAAAATAATTGGCATGTTGAGATCATTAGAGCACTTGTTCAAACTTGCCATAACGTTGATTTAGTGGTGACCTTAGTGTTGTCCCATTGAGCTTTGTTAGAGATTATTTTATAGTTATCTCCAAAAGCATTATCATTGCCTCTCAATTTGCTTAATGACATTAGTGACCTTGGAAATGGTGCAAAGAGGCTTTAGCTGCTATTCCCCCTTCATTAGGCTTCAATAAATAAGAAATATTTTGTTCTTTTTTGGCTTGTGCTAGGAAGTTGAGAAATTTGGCCTAGAGCAACATTGCATCGGAGGATTATGTAAATCTTTTTGTACTTTTTGTCTAATACAATAAACTACATTGAAAAAAATATAAGTAATCTCAAAGTGAAAGGACACAAGAGAGCAAGACAAAAATTGCACTTTATTTTTACATTAAAAACTACACTTGATAAATTAATCTTTGGTAGACAAGAGCCAAAGATCAAATATGGTCCTACCACACATAAGAGGTAGAGAAATAAAAAGGATCAGAATATTCTACTTATGAGCTATGATCCTTCTAAGTAATATGTGAGTAGAAGTAAATATAGAAAAATAGTAAAAAGCACTCAATGAAAAAGGAACTAAATAAGGAGACAAAATAAGACCTTCACATGTAAGACCATTAAATGGGAAAACATTCTCATGAAAGAGCATTAAATGGGAAGATATTTATAAGTACTAATAATGATTGGATCCATCTAACAAGAAGAATGAACCAAAACTCCATTAGAAAGGAGAAGCCAAATGCATAGAAATGGTTGACATTGGGTTCACAACAAACCAATGTTTATCAACATTAATGACTTGGCTTAATAAGGTATCGTGTCACATATGCCTTGCATCTAGGCATGAATAAATGCTTTTGGATCAACAAATAATAGGCTACAAAGATATCGCAATGACCAAAACATAATGAAAGTCAAGCCCCCCTCCAAGGGCCATTTACATGTAAGATAATAGAATAAAAGACTTAATAAATGATTCTTAGCATTTTGAGGTAGAACCAAAAAGTAGCGCTCTCCCTAAAATTGACATCTCTACCCTAATATCAATCACTTAATAATCAATCTTGTATTTGTACAAGGGAAAAGGGACTGATATTGTGACCTTTAAAAGACTTGTTAATTTCCTTTTGAAATTTCTTTTATGGATAAAATGTCTCTATCACATTATTTTTAAATAAAAAATTTGGAGCATTTTGATCTTTTATAAGTTGCATCATTATAGATGAAGGGTTCATAAAAGAGTACTAGGAAAGAGCCAATACAATGCCACTTATGAATGTATTTTGAAGGTTCCAAAGGGTCAAAATATTAAAATAATATGTCTTAATTGGTTGACATATATAGAAACTAGTTCTAGTTTCTTGAAACTTGTGTCACACCCTCAAATAGAATAAAATTATGTACTTTTCTATAGAATCATCACTAAAATAGGGAACAAAATCAAGGGCACTAACAATTTTTGTTAATAGAGGCATTATGACAATTAGTTTGATGATGGACAAAAAGAAAAAATTAAGAGCTTCAAGAAAATGATGGTTCTATAGTTTGTTGTTTAGTGAAGTAGCATATACATCACATGTTGACACCTACAAAGGTTTACAAAGATTAAAGGATAGTAGATTGAATAAAAAATGGTGAATACCTAATGCCATCGAGGCTAGAGATTACTATGATTGGATGATTAAGAGTTGGCTAGCTATTCATGCAAGTAAGGTTTGGGGTACTCAAGGCCAAAGGCTTGGTGGAACTATACTGTATTGTTTAGTGAAGTAGCAAATACATCACCAGCTAACTCCCGTAGAGGGTTACAAAAATTAAAGGATAATAGATTAAATTATAAATGGTGAATACCTAATGCTATCAAGGCTAGAGATTACTATGATTGGATAATTAAGAGCTGGTTAGCTCTTCATGGAAGTAATGTTTGGGGTACTCAAGGCTAAAGGCTTGGTGGAACTATATAGCTCTCGACTTTGGAGAGTTTCTTACTAAGAGGTTGGTAATCGATAATAGTGTGACTTGGCTTCAAGACATTGGCCAAATTGAAACAAAATCAATATGGACTCAATAACTTGTTTAGTTTAAAAATGTAGCACAATTTAAGAAAAATATTGAAGGAGATCCCTAGATTGGATTTAGAAATAATCAAATATAGGCTTGACACAAAGAAATTAACTTTTAGCCATTTTCAACGGGCCTTCATGGATGCGCAAGTTCTCAATTTAATCCAAGCCCAACTTTCTTGGTGAAATGGATGAAAAGCAGCTAAATTGTATATACCATAAATGTAGTTTTTCGATATGAGAAGCTCTTAAATGGATAAGTGTTTTGGTTTTGGTGGACTTAGTTGCTAAATTTCTTACGTGGAGCAATATGCTAATGTTCTTGGAAATAGCATGAAATTCTATATAGTTCACCTTCTTCTTTGGGATCCTTATGCATGATTAAATCTCCTATTACAAAATCAATGGAGACTTGAGAACACAAAGAGATATGCATATAGGTAAAACATAATAACATATTTAATGCATTATGCTTGAACTTTAGACTTTACCTCTTTATATATAAAACCATTCCCTCTAAAAGCAAAGGTTGAACATAAAATAGACATGGAATGAAGGCTTAGGGTAGTTGCACATTGAACAATAGATGCCCAACCCTTGCCCAAAGTGGGAGAGCACTTTTTGAAAGCAGGCACAAAGTCACTGCAATACATTTACAGAATAAAAGGACACATTTTACATAAATGTACAAAACAATAAACTTATATCTTTTTTGATTGGTTATAAAAGTGCACCCTCATCCATCGCTTTGTAAAGTGGATGAGGTAACTCCTCGTCCCAAAGTGGGTGGGAACTTTACCAATTTAGTAGGTATACAATAGATCATGCCTTGTTTTGTGTATAAAAGAGAGAGAACCTTCAACCATTAAGGGTGGTGTCGACCTAACTTGGTCTAAAGGCTGGCATGGTCTATTGCAATATTAAGCCTCTCTTCGCAAGAAGAATGGTCACGCCCATGGTTTGTGTGGGATAAAGTGCATGTTAGAAGTCTTTGATTGGTTGGAATTGCTAGGTCTATGCATTGTGTCCAATGAGCTTCTCTCTTTCCACTTAACCATGCTAGCACAAAAAGGGGGTGCTAACTGAGGAAGGTGAGGATAAAGGTAATCCCCCTCCTCCCACATGCACAGGGCACGATCATGAAGTTAGGGAGGAGAGTAGCATTCACTCCCCCCCACTAACCTTGGGGATGTCACAACACTTTGACTAGTTAATGACTTCTAAAGTGGAGGTTCATCATTTGGTGTGCAACTAGTCTTAAACACTTGAAGTAAGTCAGCTGATTGTGGTCCAATGTTGAGGAAAATATTTTCGTAGTAGATAAAAAAACGTCTACCTCAAAATTTTGCAAGAATTTCTGAATCAAATTGCATTGATTTGCTATATTAGGGTGGAAAAGTTTATGAAGCTGAATATTTCAATAAGTTCTTTTTAAGTTTTAAAGTTTTTTTAATTTGAGAGTTTTGCAATTCATTTTACATTAAATCTTGATATTTTATAACCAATAAAATTCAAGGTTTGGACATTCTTCTTTAAATTTTGAAGGTTCACTGAAGAAGTACATGTATTTTCCATTTTTATACCCAATGGAATTCAAAGTTTTAGAGATTTAGTGGGGGGAAGGTAGCCCCCCCCTCCCCCATAAACATATTGTTGTGTTGGTAGAGCTAAGAGGGAATTGGTTTTGATAACCCTTTGCAACCTCCACAAACCCTTGGAAAAAAAGGAAGTTTTAGCACACCAGAGTAGGGTTTTGAGTTGTGGATCATTCTTATTAGTCTCTCTAGAGGTTCATTGAGTTGTTTAAAGTCTGACAAATGGTCAAGGACCTTTCTTGTTCTAGCTCGTTTCGAATTGTGGTATGGTGCCATTGTGCCGTTATGAAATCCTCTGCTACACTCCTGCAAGCCCTTAGAGAGGTTTCTCAAGGAGTGTTTGGAAACAGACAAAGAACACTGCAATGGGCAACATGGAGTAGCCGATTACCCCATAGGAAACACATAATTTCTTGAAGATAAGGTTCGAGTCGCACCCTTGTGCTTGGTAAAAAAACATGTGAGTTGGATCGAAAAAGAATGCTGGCAAAATGCAAGATCGTTCTCGCCATTGGTGGGCATCCGGTTCAAAGTTTACATGGACCATTTGGTACAATTGGTGGCTCTTAATCCTACTAGTGCTCTACTAAAACCCTCCTTTTTGCAAGGGTTATGGGGGCTTGAAGATAGCTTCTCCCCCCTCTCTCCGAGAAGCACGAGTGTTTTTGTGGGGGGGGAACCTCTTGTGGCCCGTCCCCCAAGAGGCAGGTCGCACCCGGCTCTAAAAGGGGAGATGAGAGGGGCCGGTGGGCTGGAGGTGGTCGACCGGGAGTAGCCAGTTACCCGTTTTGACTCTTCTTCTCGGGGACTGGGGGAGGCGGGGATGCGAGATCCAGCAAAAACATTCACACATGCGGCCGCCGTAGCAGCAGCAACACTCATCAGGAGTGATATTATATCGATGACATCAAGCTCCTCGCGGCCACCGTCGTCATCATTTGTCGTCTTCACCATCATCACCACCATCGCCTGGTTCCTGTCAGCCCTCCCCGCCATCGCCATGGCGGAGATCTGCGCCCCCGCAGATCCCTCCGGCCTCCCTCGGTTCCCTTCCCCCTGAAGCTCCATTTTCGCCACAGCTGCCGTCCATTCGTTCGCCCTCGCAGACACACAAGCAACCCTAGGGTTTCCGCCTTCAACAAGATCAAGACGTCAGAATAATCAGCACGCAAGAAGACTTCTTCCAAATCGGTTGACTTCCCCTGCACGAATGCTTGCTTTGGCCCTGCCGTGCCACCGCCGTACGTGCCTGTGTTGCATGCACATACTTGCCAATGGGTAACTGCTGTGGCACCTCTGCGCAGAAGCCTAAGCGAGAGCGCAGGCCAAATCCTTACGCTGCGGATGCTTACCATTCGGCGGGTACTCCTAAGGTTAGCGTGCTTAAGAGCCTCCCTGGTGGAGTTTCTGTCAAAGAAGGGGAAAGTATCTTAGACAAGTACATTCTAGGTAAGGAGCTCGGCCGTGGGGAGTTTGGCATCACTTATCTCTGTACGCACAAGGAGACACAGGAGTTGCTAGCATGTAAGTCCATATCTAAGCGGAAGCTGAGGACTGCAGTGGACATCGAAGATGTGCGGAGAGAGGTTGTCATCATGCATCATCTACCACCACATCCGAACATTGTTGGACTTCAAGGTGTCTATGAGGATGATAACGCAGTCCATTTGGTCATGGAACTATGCGAAGGTGGTGAGCTATTTGATCGTATTGTGGCACGGGGTCACTATCATGAGCGAGCAGCTGCAAATGTTACCAGGACCATTGTGGAAGTGGTGCAGGTACTATTCTTATTCATCTGCACATTTGACAATTTGGAGATGCTGATCACAGTCAGTTGTGAGTCGTCTTATTGTTCTGTTTGCATTGCATTGGGCCCCTCTGAACATTTTTTGGAATGCATGCATGTGTGCATTCAAAGCAGATGATTGAGATTAAGTGTTTTAAAATGTTCCTTGGTGTTTGAAGCTCAACAGTGTCAACATATACCGATCCTCTCCCTCTCTGCACTGGGTGCAGAGTTTGGACAGAAACTTGGATAGCACTTTTCAATCTGAAGGTACTGATTCTAGATGCATATTTCTGGTATGCAGGCCTGCCACAAGAATGGGGTGATGCACAGAGATTTAAAACCAGAAAATTTCTTGTTTGCAAATAAGCGGGAGAACTCACCCTTGAAGGCAATAGATTTTGGCCTCTCTGTGTTCTTCAAACCTGGTACTATCCTGTTGCAGTAGTAGTTTCAGGAAGAATGAAAGTTAAAACATTGTTTCTCTGAGTAGGAACTCTTTATGAATTACCTGTTTCAATTGCAGGAGAGAGGTTCTCTGAGATTGTTGGGAGTCCTTATTACATGGCACCAGAAGTATTAAAACGGAATTATGGGCCAGAGGTAGATGTTTGGAGTGCAGGTGTCATACTGTATATTCTACTGTGTGGTGTACCTCCATTCTGGGCAGGTAGTACCTATTCAGTTGCTGAAAGCTTGATGGCTTATTTTTCCAATGGGCTGTTAGGTGGCATATCCAAGTATTATTCTTGCATTCTGAGTCAACTGTGATATTTACTCATTAATGTGTTAATTCAGAGTCAGAGCAGGGAGTTGCACAAGCCATTCTTCGGGGAGTGATAGATTTCAAGAGGGATCCTTGGCCAAGAGTATCTGAAAAAGCGAAGTCTCTTGTCCGGCAGATGCTTGAGCCAGATCCAAGGCGCAGACTGACAGCACAGCAAGTCTTAGGTACAGTTCTCTATCTTCATTTGATTACTCATTTTGAGAGGGTTCTGGATTATCAGTTCAACGCCTTGGCTGTGTTTTACCATTTACAGACCATGCATGGTTGCAAAATGTCAAGCAGGCTCCTGATGTTCCTCTCGGCGATACTGTGCGTTCAAGGTTAAAACAATTTTCAGCAATGAATAAGCTAAAGAAAATGGCTTTACGAGTATGGGCTCTATCACATTCTTGTTATCTTGTATATGATATCATATGTCACTCTAAGTAGGCTCCTCTGTGTTATACAGGAATCAGACGGGATGCTTATATTTATGCATGCATGTGTGTATGCATATGCATACGTTTATGTGTGTGAATCTAATTCATTGATGTGAAAATGTGTTACATAGTCTTGTAGAGGTATCGATCTAGTCTTCCAGCTGACAGAGATGCATTTTGCAATAAGATTCTGTCTGATCATCTTGTGTTGTTTGCAGGTTATTGCTGAACTGTTATTGGGAGAAGAAGCTGATTCTCTGAGGAATATGTTTAACATGATGGATACAAATAACAAAGGTGTTATAACTCTTGATGAGTTTAAAGCTGGTCTGCACAAATTTGGCTCTCAGCTTTCTGAAAATGAAATTCAACAACTAATGGAAGCTGTAAGTGTGATGCTAATTACTAGTTTTCCCAGCACCAATTTGCACGAATTTTTCCTCAGAATCTTCAAAGTGTGTAATCTGTTGAGATTGCAGAAGTTTGGAATTTCCACGATATAAAATCTTACTTGATACTCTTATCATTTTTGAAGGTTGAGGCAGCTTTGGATAATCGTGACACACGATCTCTTTTCTTTCTGATATTGTTTGACACAACTTCCTTTCCCCATGGCCTCTTTTCCCCCCTTCCACCATGTTCTTACATCTCCTCTCTTAGGGATCAGTATGGCATAGATTCACTCTCAATGCTCAAGACCACTCATTGTAGGATTGTCCTTTCTTCTTTTCCTTTCTTTTACCTCCCATTTCCGTTTTCTCTTTGTTTGGAATATTGCATGATCATTGCAACTTCTTACCAAAAAAATCTCACATTCTTTTGATTATGTTAAAATCTTCATCTCTCTTCTCTATATCCAATATAAGAATATTGGAACATAGATTTCACAAGTGCATGTAAATGATGAGTGCATGGACCATAGATAACTTGTACGAACTTAATATCTTATCCTAACCATAGGCCCACCATAGATTCGTAAAGAGGTAGGCAAATGTGACCAAACTTTTGATGTCAAGCATGGGGTCAACTCAAAGAAAATGGAAGACTAACAAAACAACAAAGTGTGGGAAACTCCAATCATGGCAAGTGGAAGAAAAACATATCAAGATTTAGGCCCACTTGCCATCGAACTACAATGATTTTGACTCGATTATCCCCATCAAGCCATATCATAGAACCTTAATCCATGCACAACTAGGTCAATCATCCCTATCGAGCCATGCCATAGAATCTTGATCCATGCACAATTGGGTGGCGCTAGATTTGTGTAGCACTTGAGCTTCTTTAGATGCCAAAACTTGAGCTCCTTGTTCTTGGACCCATGAAGGAAACATTGGGAAGGAGGTAAACAGTAAAAAACAATAAGCTAAAAGATATTGTCACACTCAAAACTTGATCAAGCCCTAGTTGGCCAATTTTGCGTGCATATTGTTTGAGTGCAACATTAAGAATGTAGATGCATGGAGCGATCGTGAGAATTGAACATGGAGAGAAGAGATAGAGAAAACACCAAAAATAAGAATGCTGAAGAGTGAATAAACTTTGGGAAAAAGGCACCCAAGGCGTCACATTCTCAAATACAATGCTCAAAATTCGAGTGACTGTGGCAAACTAATAAATAGTCAAAAGGAGAAAAGTGGCAAGTTGGCATGAAATCTAGTTGATTGGGGAAGGTCGGCCTCATTTTGCCAATTGGCAATCTGACTTGCCTCAACCAATTGTGTAGTTGTTGTCCAATTGCCTTGTGCACTTGCGTGCATTGCTTGCAATAATGCCTTTGCCTATCCAAGAGGTGATTGCTAATACCCCCTCTTTCATCTTGGATGTGACATGGGGCTTAGGGATTTGGAATGTTGATGTAGAATAATGTGAGAAAGCGCTTTGATGAAGAGACCACGCCATAGTTGCCAAGGCTTTTTGAAACGGAATGTATGAAACTGGTTTCATAGGTTTCATACGAGTTTCGTAAAATGCTAGAAACGGATTTCATTTGAGATGAAAAAAATTAGAAAAGTTTTATATACATATACTATGACTCATGTGACAGAAAATACAGATTGACATTATTCATTATTCTATACAATGTAAGTGAGCATTCAACGTAGCATCAATGTTTGCATTTTTCATGGTTCACTATCCATACTCAGTGTCAACTTTAGTTGTAAAAGGAACCCTCAATATATGCAATCATCATAGATAACAAATCAAAATAAAACTTTGGCAATCAATGCCAATATCTAGGTCAATGTATTAAATAAATCCAAGAAATTTAGGGTATGACATTTGTTAAAGTTTAAAATAGGTGTTTCATACGTTTATGAAACGTCTAGGCATGAAACAAATTTCCTAACTTTATGAAATGGGTTTCTTGGCAACTATGAACCCTGTCAAGTTGTCTTCCTTTTTGCGGTATTTCACTGTGGCAACACCATCCAAGATCTTACCTTGGATGAAATATTGAATCTCTATACTTTGTTTATACACGGAACACTGATTTTGGAAAATGGCTATGCAACTCCCATTGTCACATAGAAAAGCAATAGGATGGTTGAGTACAACTAAGTTCTCCCAACAACCTCCGAATGCTACACAATCTCACATGTGGTAGATGATGTTGCTGAGTACTTCGCCTCTACAGTAGACAATGCCATTGTTAGTTGCTTCTTGCTACTCCAAGATATAGCACTTATACCAAGAAGAAAGTCGAAGCAATAGTTGATATTCAAAGGTTAATGTTACGAACCCAATCGGAACCTATCCATCCATACAATACTAAGGTGGTGTCTCTTGTCCTACTGGATAGAAATTGCCAAGATCATGAGTTTTCTCGAGGAATTGAAGAATCCTCAAAGCAACCCATCAGCGAGTTTGCTTAGACTTACTTATAAACCTTGTAAATAACTCGATTAAGAAACAAAGATCGATTTGAGTGTTCAATAGCCAAATCAAGGATCCAATTAGCAGCTAATAGCTAGAGTCATTAACACTCCACGAATGTGTATAGGTTGAAGCGTTCCGCTTAGGATCCATATGGAATGGCATGCATGCATTTCAAAGTTGGTTAAGAGCTTATGCATGTATTGGTGTTGGGAGAGAGAGATCCTATCACAACACAACTAAAAAGAAATATAGGACCGGGATAGAGAGATGGGTTGGAGAGTGTGTCAGACTCTGTATGGATCTGAAATGCAACAAGCAACCTCTGAATTTAACCAACAATTGCAAATACAGATCTGTGTGTCTAGCAAGTGTCTCGGATGGATGATTGATCGCTAGGAGTTGAAGCAGGGATGGCGACACCACAAATAGAGCTATTTGCCATTGAGGGGTGTGGACAGCAATGGGAAGAAGGCGCTAGTTGATAGAGCGCTTGCAATGAATGAGACGAGGTTGAGTGAAAGGGCTGTCTCCTATCTATAGATGTGGATCCTTTGAAATTAGGTTTTGGTATGTGGGGTCAGATACGCTATAGGGATATCACAAACCTTTTGTATATCAATTGTTACCAAGATATATTGCCTCAATGATTCCAAATTAATTTGATGCTCATGTACTTTAAAAGGCGATTTGTATTATTTAAGTGTTTTAAAATATGATTAAATGTTCATTTAGAATATGTTATAATTATGCTTGGATTGTCATTAACAAGATATCCAAGAGAAATTAAAAGTTTAGTCGGTTGGTCAGATTGACTAGAAAGCTTAGATGACTTAGACTTTTACACTCAGAGAGTCACATTGACTAGAAGCCCATATAATGAGTGGTTTTAGAAAGTGAAATCAGATGCTTATGATCGAAGAAAGAAACCATGAATTGGTGAACACCTAAAATGAAGCTTTCAAGAAGCTAAATTTGGCGACTTGTAAAATTTAAGAGGTTACTATTTTTGGAATTTGCCCAAATGGAAATTCTGTTTATGTCAAAGGCTCCATAATTTTGCAAAAAACAATTTTGTCTTCAGTAGCTATTTCTAATTTTTAACCATTTGAGAGATTTTGGGAGTAAAAGGGTTGGAAACTTCTTTCTTTAGAAAAGTGACATGTGGTATCTAGAAGAGGACACGTGTCAATTTGAAGAGAATCATTTTCAGCAAACATTTGTTAGTTGTAGCCTCCTCTTTTCACTTTTGAGCATCCAAGCCCCACACCTATATATTGGAGGTCTCTCTCTTCATTGAAACAAACTTTCATGCTGAAATTTCAACTGCATGCTTTGTATTCTACTATCTATCTCTCATCCAAGAGGCACTTTCTATTTAGCTTGATCTAATCTAACCACTAAAGAAGAGAATCAACTTGCTGCTCGGAGATTGTAGAAATTAGGGTTTCAAAATCCTAATTTTCAGAATTGTAGCAAATTAGTTTTTTTGTATATGGTTTAGGCACTTGGTGATCGTGGTTTTGCTTCAATAAATTCTTGTCAAGGGGGAGTGGCCGGTTTCCCTCTCAACGTGTTGTCAACTCCTCTCTCTCTCTCTCTCTCTCTCTCTCTCTCTAACTTCTAATTTTCATGGTGATAATTAATCAAGTTAGTTAAGTTTCAAGTATTGTCATTTTCATGTACTTTCCCGCGCTTACAAGGAAAGTTTGGTAATTTAATGAAAGTTTGGTAATAAGCACATTTTGGGGTTGTAATAAAGAGCTAATCAGTTTATAATGTATTTTTAAGCTCAACATGAACTGCTTAAGAGGACTTTGAAAAGTTGAGTTGGGGCTGATGTTGATATGGATCAGTGAAAATTCTGCAAGAAACAGAAAAAATGTAGGTTGTTTGAGACCGATCAAGTGGATAGGACCACTGTTGAGCGGTAAACAACTTGTTAGGTCAACAAGGCTGATGTAGAGTGAGAAGCTGATGTAGCAGCAGCAAACATAGGTGCAAAGGCTGAAAAACACTAGCTACAGCTGATTGTAAAAACAGATCAGCAATCAAAACGTAGTTCTAGTGATGCTACCATATATGGCAATGTGCACGGAAGCAAGAATGAGCGAATTGATACTAAAATGTTGTGTAGAAGTGAGGATGATGAAGTTACCATGAGAACAATAAAGAAGGCTCATGAAATGGTGCCCTTGTAGTAATGAGGGTGCTAAGGAGTGAAGATAAAACCTTGTGTTGTTGTTGCTTTGACTCCCTACTAAAGCTTTAACATTGTAGTAAGGCTAGGGAATAAAGATGGGAGTTCTTTGAATCAATGTGTACCAACATATTGGAGGGTGTGGCTAATAGGTGCTTTATGTAACGGTTATATGGGCAGACCATAGTGACAGGAAACGGCCGGAACGGCCCCCCCGGCACGCGGAATCGCCGTCCCCGGCATGTATCTGGCGCGGATCACGTTTCCAAAAAATGGAACGTTCCTTGTCCCGTTTCAGACAGGAACGCCACGTGGCAAAATGACCTGCGGGCCGCCCGCGCCCAGTTTCCGCTTGCGCCCTGTTCTATTGCGTCCCGCCTGCTCGCGCCTGCGTCCTGTCTGCTCCCGCCTGGCCCATTTCTCCTGCTCCCGCCTGGCCCAGTTCTCCTGCCCCTAGGCCTAGCCACCTTCTTCCTTCTCTTCCCTCTCTTTCTTCTTTTTCTTTCTCTTCTTTCTCCTCCCACCTCCAACCTCTTCCTTCTCTTCCTTCTCTTCCTTCTTCTTCTTTCTCTTCTTATTCTTTCTTCTCTTCCTTCTCTTCTTCCTTCTACCTTCTCTTCTTCCTTCTACCTTCTCTTCACTTCTCCCTTCTCTTCTTCCTTTTTCCATGAACCTTCTTCTTCTTCTCCCTTCTCTCCCTTTCCCTTCTCTCTCGACTCTTGAGTGAGTCTTGAATTGAGCCTTCTCCCTTCTCTCGAGCCTTCAATAATCAATTTTCAGCCTTCAATTTTTCCTTCTCTCGACTCTTGAACCTAAGGCCTTCAATTTTCAGCTTGAAATCATAAATGGCTTCATCCTCCCGCCCCGCTCGTCGGGTTGGTGGTCGAGGAAGAAGGTTTGATGATTGGTCATGGTGGGAAGAAGTAAATGTTGACCGCCCTTTGAGTGGTGGAGGATCTCGACCATGGACTTGCAAGCTTTGCCCATACAAGCGAACTAGTGGAGCAAACAAGGTAATCCATTGAGCTGAGCATTTGTATTTCAAATTTTTATTGATTTTAATTTTTCAAAGTTACTTAAATATTAGAATATGGACTATCAATTGCCACTTGTTCCATTTTAAATTTTAATATTTATGCATAATCAGGTCCGAGCTCATCTCCTACATGAGCCAAATTCAGAGGTGCAGTTTTGTCCAAATGTGACCTTGGAGAAGCAAAGGGAGCTTCGTGACCGTGTAGCAGGTCAACAAGCTTATCTTGCATCTAGACCACGACGTGTTGCAGTTGACCCTGCAACTTTTGTGATACCATCCCCATCAGATGTATCTAGAGCAGGGCCAGTATCAGGAAGTGCTACCTCCACACCTACTACAGGCATTGCATCGGCCATGGCATCAACAACGCCACATGTTGCACGTAGACAAAGCACACTTGATGCTAGTTGGGATCCCAAGAAGAAGGAAGAGGTGGATACATCAGTGGCACGCTTTTTTTATCATGACCACATTCAATTTCGTGCAGCCAGGTCAGAGTATTTTAAATTGATGTGCAAGAAGATTGGTGAGTATGGCCCTTCGTATGTACCTCCATCGTTAGAGACCTTACGCACCACTTTGCTCGACAAGGAAAAGCGCCTTGTTGAGCAAGCAGCAGTGACTAGAAAGAGCATGTGGGCTAAAAATGGAGTTTCCTTGATTGCTGATGGTTGGAGTGATACACGCAAGTGATCCATTCATGGTATGGTTGCTTATTCTCGTGGGGAAATGTATTTTATATCTTCACATGATGCATCGAGGACAGGAAAGTCAGCAGATGTACTTGCAGCAGAGTGGGTTACAGGTGTTGAGCTTATTGGCCTAGAGCATGTTGTGGGATTTGTTGCAGATGGAGAGCCTGCAAATAAGGCAGCAGGTGCTATTATTCAGGGATATTATTCACATATCACAGTTTCATATTGTATGGCTCATTGCTTGAACAACCTACTAAAGGATATTGGTAACCTGTCATGGATTGCACCTGTCATAGAGCAAGGAGCTCAAATGGTTAGCTTTGTTTTGAATCACCAATTTCTTCGCCATCACTTTTCTTTGCGGTCGAAGAAGACACTTTTAAAATACTCTGATACCAGATTTGCCTTTAACTTCTTGATGCTAGGTAGGTTAAGAGAATGCAGTGGTGCCTTGAGGCAGTTATTTCTTAGTGATGAGTTTACCTCATCAACATTGGCAGATACTCGTACAGGTATCTTATGCTTGGAGAAAGCAAATAACTCCACTTTTTGGGATGATGTGAAGCTGATAGATGCTATGGTATCACCCATTGTATATTTATTGAGGGTTATGGATGCTATGCAACCTTGCATTGGCAAGGTATATGAGGCTATGGACAGGCTGAATGAAAAGTTGCAGGAGTTGGCACCAAATGATGAGGCGTATGAGGAAATACACCATTTAGTTGTGACGAGGTGGAACTCCTATAGCTCACCCATGCATGCAGCTGCATTTGTTGTGGATCCTGAGTTCCAGGGCAAGGGTCAGGAGAATGACAGTGAGGTTATGGATGCATGGAGACTTATATTGTCTCATCTAGTGCCTGATCATGGCACTAGACGAAAGATCAGAGATCAGCTTTCATGTTATAGGACCTTTCGGGGTTCTTTTAGTTGTGGGGATGCACAGGAGGATCGCTGTAAGATTGGGGCAGCTTTGTGGTGGGAGGACTATGGTTCGGATGGTCCTGAGTTGCAGCAACTAGCCATCTGTATTTTGAGTCAGTCAGTTAGCTCCTCTTGTTTGGAGCAATTGTGGAGTACCTACGCTCACATTGCTTCAAAGAAGAGGAACCGTCTTGGTGTGGAGAGGGCAAACGATCTAGTATTCGCTAGTGCTAATTTGAGGATGTTATGTAACAGTATGACAACAAAGCCTGATCCATTCACAGAGTGGGAGATGCAGCAAGAAGAGGAGACACATGCTGATGTTGAGGGAGATGCAGCAATTCATGGTACACATGATGATGAGGCTGGCACTTCAGAGTGGCTAGAGCAGCCTCAAATCATGATCATGATCTTTGATTTAGCTTACTTATCACGAGTCTCATGATACATGACACATTTACATTATATATGATATTATGATCATTGATGACATTGTGACACTTGGGTTGTTGACAGTTGTGCCATGTCGATATTATATTTGTACTTGAGTCTTGCAGTCTTGTAGTTGCCCTTTGGGCTATTTTGGTATGCCGTATTTTGCTTTAGTCTAGAGATTAGACTTTATATTTGCAGTCTTTTTTGGGGCAATGAGCATGTTCTTTCAAAGATTAGACTTCAATTTCATATTTGTAATCTTTTAAGTTTTTTGGCAATGGTACCATAGACATGTTCTTTTAGCTTAGACTTTTAAGTTTAGTTCATTGTTCATTGTTTTATCATTAATGATTTTTGGCATATGTATTATGGATTTTATTATTTATAATTGAATAGCTTACCTCTTGAGCCTTGTAAGTTGCAATTCAATTTCTAATGAGTAGTTTTAGAATAATACATGATATCTTAAAGTTAAAACTTAAAATGATTTGTCCTTGTGGATTATATACCTTGGTTTTAAGTTTTAACACTCCAGAGTCCACATGGATTATGAGTGAAATATTAATTTTTTTTCATGAATTTTGATTTTTTAAATGCCGTTCCCGTTCCCACGTCCCCGTTCCCTTGGTTTGGCGTTCTCGTCTCCGTCCCCGTCCCCGTTCCCCGTTCCCATTCCCCGTTTCATGTTTCTATGGGGCAGACTGCAAAAGCATTATGTAAAAGACCTACTCCGTGGTACCTATTTGAGGAACATCTCCCACTGTCCTACCATCTTTATAATCAACTAAATTTGTCATGTTGTTTGTGTTGAGAAACCCATTTTCTCAATTCACACAGTTCACTTTTTCCTTTGCGTTTTAGGGTTTCGCATAATGGACAGCCCCACAAAGGGACTCGAGGCCCATTTTTGGGCACCACCCTAGACAACTAGGCGCCACCCTAGATTGATTTTACCTATTTATAGGCTTCTTCCGTTATTCATCCCACACTGGTTGATTCATTTTGTCAGTCACCTATCATCTTTCTCTCTCCTCTCCTACCATCTCCATCCTTGTTGCCAAGCAACAATCTTTAGCTTCCTTGGGTTGTGTTCATGGTGGTAGTGGCTTCCACCCTTGTTGGTGCTCATCTTTCACTAGTGGCGATAGCTTCCTTGAGCCCTTCCTCCTTGCATTTGGTGCTTCTCATCAGTTGGCATCATCCTCTTAATCTTGGTGATAGTCTGCATCCTTTTGGCATCTCTTCTACATCAACTTTTGGCTGCTTGGAGGTCATCTCTTCATTAGGTGTTACATCATCTGTTGGTGTTTCCATTATCTAAGGTTGGTGAACCTTGCGTTTGCCCTTTGCTCCTTCAGACGATAGTACACTAGTCCTAGGTGGCATCCGGCATTTGTTTTTGGATTGTTTGGGAGGTCACCTTTCTCAGCCTCTCTTCATCTTGCGTTTGGCAGTTAGGAGGCTCCACCCATTTGCATTTGTTGCTTCAGGGATCTCCACTTCGGTTGGTGACCTTCTCCACTAGGCATTACCATTAGAGTTTGTTGAAACTTGCATTTTCAGCTTTTAGCTCATCCTTACCACTTGGCGTCACTCCTAACACAGTTGGCATCAGGCATCGTCCTTGCGTTTGTAGATCAAGAGGCTTCTTCGGCAGTCGACAGTCCCCCTACGCTAGGTGATACCTCATCATCCTTGCATTTGCAGACTCAAAGGCTTCTTCAACAGTCTCCCTGCTCTAGGGCATCTTTCATGCTAAGGCACGTCTTGTGCTACTCTACTTTTTGGGCCACAAAGATTGTTCTACATTGGCTCTTAGTTGACTATGCTCAAGGCCATAAGACGTATCCAATGTGTATTGAGTCCTCACGAGTAGATAGAGGCCCTAAGACCTCACGAGGCGATAAGCCCTTGTGGAGACCACCACACTATGCAGAAGCTTCCCCCACTCATTTTCGGGTCTAGTGGCTACCACGGCCCACCTCTCCTCCCCAGTTCACTCCCTTGAGAGCCTATGACTGTTGCCCACCCTTGGTTCACCTTGAGGCTCCTTCTATCCCATCCGCTTCTACTCAGGTTTGAGAAGATACCTCTAGGCGCTCTTTGGCTTTTGCTCCTTTCGAGCCCTAGATACCTTCTTCGGCACAACTGGTGGCAATTCCTTCGTCGTCAGGCACCTTGAAGTTCGTGAACCATGAGCATTTGGATTCCCTATCTCCTTTAGAGGGGGATTCAACAAGGGCTTCCATTAGGCATTAGAGGGGGCTCTTGCATCTCTAGTTTTAGAGAGGGACCCTACTACTCTCGAAGTTCTTCACACACCATCTTTAACTTTCAAGGTTTAGCTCTCTTTGAGCAGTTTTACCTCCATTAAAATGCAACTTCTAGAGGTAAAACTCGATGAGCAGTGACTTTATGAGCAGGTCAAGAGACTCGATGAGCAGCGACTTTATGACTAGGCCTTCGTATTCCTTCTAGCATGGTGTAATAGACTAGTGGCTTCTCACTCGAGGTTGTGTTTTAGGTTCTGCTGCTCATCGAGTCTCTTGACTATCTTCACAAGTCTCTTTCAAGTGGCATTCTTGGATTATAGGGTGGATCTTCTTCTCTTCATCTCACTCCTCTTTTTGTGCTCCTTTCTAGGCTTGAGAGGGAGTGTCCAGAAACCCATTTCCTCAGTTCACACGGTTCACTTTTTCCTCTGCGTTTTGGGGTTTCGCACAGTGGACAGCCCCAAAAAGGGGCTCGGGGCCCATTTTTGGGCGCCACTCTAGATTGATTTTGTCTGTTTATAGGCTTCTTCCATCATTCATTCCACACTGGCTGATTCATTCTGTCAGTCACCATCATCTTTCTCTCTCCTCTCCTTCCACCATCTCCATCCTTGTTGCCAGGCGGCAGTCTCCAACTTCCTTGGGCTGCATTTATGGTGGCAGTAGCTTCCATGCTTGCCGGCGCCTGTCTTTCACTGGTGGTGACAGCTTCCTTGAGCCCTTCCCCCTTGCGTTAGGTGCTCCTCATCAATTGGCATCATCCTCTTCATCTTGGTGACGGTCTGCATCCTTCTGGTGTCACTCATGCATCAGCGTTTGGCTGCTTGGAGGTCATCTCTCCATTAGGCATCACATCATCTGTTGGCATTTCCATCATGTGAGGTTGGTGGACCTTGTTTTTGCCTTCCTCTCCTTTAGGCGATAGTGCACCAGTCCCAGGATCTCCACTTCAGCTGGTGACCTCCTCCACCAGGCGTCTGGCAGTGGGCCTGAACATGCACTTGATGGAGAATGACTAGGCATAGATAGAGATGAAATTGATCATTTCCAGGTCAATGGAAAGTGCAATGACAGGCTTGAGCTACACCTTCATCAAGGTGTTGAACAATGCTCTTTTGTTTGCAGGGCAGCTGCCGCCCATGGTAGCTGAAATGCACTCAGCTGTCCTGTGGCGTACTCACAACACCTTGGTCAAGGTGCTGAACAATGCTCTTTTGTTTGCAGGGCAGCTGTGGCCCATGGTAGCTGAAATGCACTCAGCTGCACTGTGGCATACTTAGAAGCCCCAACAGAGGAAGTGGGAATCCTGCTTGAAAGGTGTAGGTGTCACATATGGAAGCTTAGTAGGCAATCCTTGAATCTCTATGCGTTTTGAATGATGAGCTTCTGAAAACAATGTGAACACCAAATTGGAATCGGAAGTAAAATAGTTTAAAATGCATGCACAAGTCACAGCCTGGATTTCATGCATGATTTAATGACCAGACACTAACTTGCAATCAAACTCACTTAAAGTTGCATCAAGTCTTGAGAGTAATTGTTCTCTTACATACGTTTTGGACTGGGTTTTGTTTTGTCACAGGCAGATGTTGATAAACATGGCACCCTTGATTATGGTAAATTCGCTGCACTGACTGTACAACTCCAGAGATTGGACAATGATGAGCATTTGCAGAAGGCATTCTCTCGTTTTGACCTGGATGGGAATGGCTTTATTGACATTGATGAGCTGAAACAAGCATTGAGTGATGATTTAGGAGCTGAGGACTCTGAACTTATAAATGATATCATGAATGAAGTGGATACTGACAAGGTAATCTAGCTAACATAACTCAAGTAATATTAGTTGAGGTGACTTTGATGTTACAGAGCATGGCAGAGTACCTTTTTGAGACATAAAAGCATCAAAAGAGTTGGTTGAATACCTTGGTAAAATCTTGTAAAAGATTGCTTTAAGAATGGTCTGCTTCTTTGTTTTCACCTTCTGAGATTTGTGATTTTAGGATGGTCGAATCAGCTATGAAGAGTTCGCCAGCATGATGCGCACAGGCACAGATTGGAGGAAGGCATCACGACATTATTCCCGTGAAAGATTTAACAACTTGAGCATCAAATTGATGAAAGACGGTTCCCTGCAAATGCAGGAGAATAACAAAAGAAAGTGAACAATAACTGGGATCCTCAGACTTCCCCTATAGTGTATATAAAGCAGAGTTATGTAGTGTCTAGTCATTACATATTCCATGGGATTCAAGGGAGACCTGATTGACTTTGTATGTGCGGCTGGTTTATATGAGGACTATTGCCATTTAATCTACTGGGGGAATTTATTGGTAGATCCAAAGCTCTGCTTTTGACCACCCCTGGTAGCTGTATTATTCAGTCTTACTTGATTTTAGAATCTCTATACAAACTGGAGCAGCCAGAGGCACAGTTGATGTACCAATTTCTGTATTTTAGGTCAGTATTTGTATGTAGTTGAGGCACACAACTTGTAATTGATGCATTTGGTGCCAATATCAGATTTTGCTGTCACAATTAACGTGGTTGATCCTTTCTGAGTACAGGGTTTTGGAGACAAGCATACATGCCTTGTTTCCAAGAACAAGATCTTAGCTTATGCATGATTACTTTTTTATTCTCAACACTACTGCTTCATCATAGTAGAGGTGTGCGAGTGCATGTGCGTGTGCAGGTGCATATGGGCACATGCAGGTGCTTGCATGTGGGCGTGAGTGCAGGCGTGTCCATGTGCATGTACGGGTGTGGGTGTGCGCGAGGGGGCATGTGTGAGTGGGCTGCAGGTGTCTGTCATTTGGACAGAACTGGTCTCATTCTGTCGAACAGGTAATTTCCGTTCCATGTTTTCTATGCTGTCACATTGTTTGCAATGTCTCTGTTTTGACTTCGGTGTGTTAAGATCCATTCACACGCTGCCACAGTTGTTCACGTCATCCTAACTGTTGGATCTTTCTGGTCTATACGAGTTTAAAAAACAATTGTGGTAGGTGAAGTTTAGTCCGCCTTAACAGACAGTTGTTGGTAAGGAGCAAACTGAGCCCATATTAAAGGGAAACATCACGACAGGTGCTACTTTACTGCCGGTAAATGTAACTTTAGTTGATGGCAATTTTACATTCTGACTTGGATAATGTCTCATCTAAGGACAAATGTCAAGAGACCATATATCACCTGATCCATTTTATGGCAGTCCCTTCTCAAGAAACGATTCAAGATTTACGATACGTTCAGTTGGGAGAAAGAAGCGTTCTCCACATTCATGTGATAAAGCAATTTGGGTTGTGGTGTCACTAAGAAGTCCCTTGGGGGAGTTGAATGACTGGTTACTGGCCTTCAAATACAATGCTGGATGATCTTAATGAGACAGGTCTTGGTTTGCCTGCGTGTAGAAAATTTCTTAATGCTCATCTTGGGATTTTGACACCTCTCACCAAGCTTGTTCCTTTGGATTGTCTTATGAAACAAAGTCACAGCTGCATCGATTTGGTCCTAGATTGTTAGGTGTTTGTTACAAATATGCGAGGTGCATATTAGCTCCCTTACCACATGTAAACACCTACTTATGTCTTGCCACAGATGCACTGATGTGTGCATGTGTATAAGCCGATTTTGTCTCCACCTCATTTTGCGTGCCAATTTTTTTTGACACAGTATGTCTGCATCTGGATGGTTTTATTCATCATCTATGTTTGTTTTTCTTGTGGTGTTATCCTACATAGCTACCAGAATGCATACCTTTTTTTCCAGAGTCTCTTGAAGTCCAGGACATTCACTTCTAATTTTGACTTTAGTAATTAGTTGCATTCTTGTACATAGCTACTAGATTGCGTGCCTTTTTTCCTCCGTCATAGAGTATATAACAATCTCAAGTACATTCACTTCTAATTTTGACTTCAGTAACTACTTTGTAATACACACACATAGATGCATTTATAGACAATTACCTTATGTGAATGGTGTTATATATGATTTTTAGACAACTTTTGAAATCATTTATTCACCCCCTTCCGCACACAACTCGGATGGATAATATTCATACACAAATAAAAATGACATTGGTATCACACACACACACACACACACACACACACACACACACACACACACACACACACACACAACTATTGACTTGCCTTGTATTAACAATCAAACATATGTACGCTCAGATGTGCATCTAACTCATGTAGTAAATCTCTATGTGCATGACAATCTAACTAATATGATAAAAGTTGGTGGAAAAACTTTTGTATCTTAAGTTGATCACATTCATTTTGGAAACTCTATCCTAAACTTAAGATATTATTTAACATTTAAAACATCCATTATGTTCAAAATGGGCCAAACTTAAGATATTATTTAACATTTAAAACATCCATTATGTTCAAAATGGGCCAAGACGTCTTTGTGCCACTTGGTATTTATAATAGAAATGTGATGCTGTTGAGGTTTAATATTAGCCATTTTAAAGCTTTAATGTGTTATATCCATTTTTTATCTTTGATCTACACTTTTGATAAGTCCTCCATCTTTCTTAAGCCTTTGAACTAAGACTCAACTCTTACCTTGGCAAGTCCTTGTCGGGGGGACATGGACAATGTCTTATAAAAGGCATTAAGTTTTTGGTTCCTTATTCCTACATATTCTCTATTTGCCACATGATTATGTGCATGTGTGAATAATGATAAAATTTGGGGTGTTAAATATTTGAGATTGATGATGGTAGTGTGCTATTTGGTTGGTGATATGTAACATTACCCTCTCTACATGCACAATTTGCCTCCCAAACACCCCCCCCCCCCCCCCCCCCCCCCCCCGCCCCCCAACCACCAAAACACACACACACACAAACCACTTGTGCATGTGTGTTAATGGTAAGCAATGTTGCTACACTTCTCTTGGGCTAGGCTAACAAGCAACGGTGGTAGGGGAATTACACTTGCATATATGATCAAGTTGTACAAAAGGTTGAGGCAAGTCATGCATGATTATGATATTGTTATTAAGTTGATATACAAGGAGGCCCCCAAGACTAGTTTTAGCTAGTGAAATATGCAACCAAAAGCTTGAAGGTGATGGGTACAACAACATTCCACTCCTCTTTCTTACATGTATTGACATGAAAATTGAGACTACAAGTCTGTTATACCTTATTAATTTTACATGATTATGGTCTATAAAAAAATGATAAGATCATATATGTAAAGAAGAAAATAAAATCATTGCAAGTTGTGCATCATCGTAAACATAAGAGTGCACATTCAAACTATGGGTCATCACCATCGATAAGTTGACCTTTGAACTAGTGATCACCATAGTGGATATACACTCACTCCTCTATCTCACATTCTTCACACACACACACACACACACACACACACACACACACACACATTTACCCACTCTTTCTCATTGATTGATCCAAACATAATAGTGGGAATGGAGATGTGGGAGCTTAGAGGGTTGCTTTTAGCTTGGAATACAATGGACTCTTGGAGATATGATGAACAAAAACAAAAGTGTATTCGACAATATAGAATTGCGTAGTATTGTTTTTCCCATGTGAATTTTGCACCCGATGTGGTAGGTAGTCATGCTAAACTTTCCATCACTAATAAGGATGAGAAATGCCAACTTGAATACCCAAAGTAACTTGAAGGGAGATAACTAGTAGTAAACATGTATGTGAAACTTATAGTGAAGATGTCTTAAAGTGATCCTCATATAGGATTTTTGATATAAACATTATGTGACATGTCTTCATTCCTCAGGCAGGGTGTTGGTTCTAGTCCTCTCATTTTCTGCTTGCTTTATCTCCTTCACCTCCTTCATCCTAAGAGCATCAATGTTCTCTCTCTCTCTCTCTCTCTCTCTCTCTCTCTCTCTCTCTCTCTCTCTCTCTCTCTCTCTCTCTCGTAAGGGTATGGGCTTTGTAGCTATACCATGGCGTTGGAGCCAGAAACACCTATATAGGGAGTAGTAGTGACTCTGAGCTGTACTTGGTTTCCACTCTACATGTTATTGAAGCATCATGAAGGTCCGTAACACTTGGTATTACAGCAACTTTAGCGCGGAGCATACTAGCTCGAGACGGGAGCAGACTCATGGATGCAGAGATCCACCATAACATGTCACATAACACGACACGACGGTCTCAACACGATATGCCATGACACGACATATCGCGACACCCCCTCGGGCATGTTACTTGCTAAAAATTTGGAGAAAACTTGTTGTGTTAACAAAGTTGAGAGGGAGCTGTGGCATGATAGGCATCATACCATTCAAAAATGACTTGGAAAGATTTGAAGCTATGGAAGGACACTTTCTTTGAAGAGGAAGACGAGCTATGTCATTGGCTCAAAATCACATACAAGAAGAAAGATTTGTGGCTTAAACTAATTGAGCAGAAAAAGAAGACCATCAAAGCACTAGAGAAGACCCACAAAATGTATTATGTAATCTCGAAGAGAAGACTGAAGAGATGGATGAAGACATGGAGGAGATTGGCTACCAATTGATCATGGTGTGAGAGAGAACTAAGGCTGTGGCAACAAGTGAAGATGGCCTGATACCTTGACATGAAGCTATAAGAAGAACTCATGTTGAGGTGGAACTAGGAGATTGCCTCTGGATTTGAAGAAGGGCCAAACCATACTTGAAACATATGAAAGCTGAAAAAGTCTAAGAGCTGAAGAATGGAGTAAAGCCAATCAAAGAAGAATTAAGGAGCCAAGAAAAGAAGAAACATGTGAAAGAAGAAGAAGAGTTTTGGTCAGATGAAGATAAATAAGAATGCAAGGGAGAGGAGGAGCCCAGCCTAGATCTTGGAAAACCTTGTCCCCAACAAGACGAAGTCGACTGCTACTACCCTAACTACTATCTTGAAGACTACTACCAAGAAGGCTACCCTGAAGACCAACACCTCTACAATGAATACCCTCTTGAAGAAGATGGATACTACTACCCTAAAGATTTTTCCATCCACGACCACCCAGAAGGAGAATACCTCTATACTAACTACCCTTATCCCGAAGAATGCCAACACAAAGGAGTTTAAGAAGAGGAAGAAATGAAGGAGTATTATGCGAAGGGAGAAGGATGGGGAATGGATGTGTGTTCAAAGGTAGAAAGTATTATGATGGAGTTAGGATACAAGAAAGAAGATGAAGATAGGTGGATATGTTAGAAAGATAAACCCTTGCATACACATGTTGCAGCCTAGTTGAAAGAAGAACCAATGTTAGAAGAAATGAAGTTGGACAAGGGGGAGGATGAGTGAGCTTGATCTTGATCTCAGAACATCTCCACCCATTGAGATTGAGGGTGAGGCTAGGTTGGTGCCCTCTTGTGAGCCACGGGATACCTTTGATGAAGAGGATGATGAAGAAGTAGATGAAGAGATAGACTTAGAAGATGAGAATGGAAGGCAAAAGCACCTTGGTAGGGCATCGGCTACATGGAACCAACACTTTTGCGTTAGAGGATGAGATAGATGAAGGAGAAGAGAAAAATGAAGAGTCAGAAGATAAAGAAGAAAAGAATGAAGAGGATGAGCTCAACCTAGATCTTGGAACACCTCTACCCCAAGAACCCAAAGAAGAAGAGAAGGGCGAGGATGAGCTTAGCCTAGATCTCGGAACACCTCGACCTTGACAACCGCAACCCCAATAACTATCAAAACCCATAAAGTTCAATGATGATAGGCTAGGAAGAGAATTGAAATAGAGAATCATGAAAATATGGGATGAGATAGAAGAACATGATAGGAAAGAAGAAGAAAAATGTTTATTAGATGGAGCCATAGAGAAGATCAAGGAAAATATGAGACAAGAAAAGAGAAGAAAGGAGATAGAAGAACAAGTAGGGTTAGCTAAAAAACAGCTACTAGAAGAGAATGATAAGATAGAGTAAGATATGCCGAAACAAGTAGAAGAAAACAAGAAAGAGAAAGTTAGAAAAAAGAGGAGCTAAGTTAGAAGAACAAGTGTGAAGAGCTAGGAAGCCAAAGGAAGAAGATAGGCTGGAACAAGAAGGGCAAGAAAATATAGATCAAGGCATGAAGGCCAAGGGAGAAGAGATAGAAGATGACTTAGACTTAGGCAAGACCAAGAAGGAAGAAGTGGAGCAAAGGATAGACCTTGGCAAAGAAGGCCAAAAAGAGGAAGGAAAGATATAGAAAGAGGAGAATAAGAATGAGAAGAAGAAGAAGAAGGCAAAACCAAATAGTAAGAAACGGAGGTAGGCCGCTAGAGCCAAGATGACAGATGAGAATGAAGATGCCTCCAAAACCCCCAAGCTAAACTCATGGCTAAGGATGAAGCAAACCTAGCTTTTGATCCAAGGCCACATCCTATCCTAGGCAACTCAAATCAAAGTAGGAAGCAAGTTCACTTCAACAAAATGGAGTCATTGGCTATGCCTTTGAGCTTGAAGAGCCAAACCCTTATGAGCTTGGACAGAATGAGTTAGAGGATAAAGTCTCAAAGAAGGGAGTGCATGAGGGAGTGCTCGCAATATGATTCGATGAAGGTGACTTAGTGCTAGGAAAGGGAACCTTGCTAGTTGAGTCTTGAGAACTCTCCAACTCACTCTTAAGGTGAATGTCTTTGGACTATGGAACCCATTGGGACCATACTCAATGCTTGTAAAGATTGAGATCTTAGTATTTAGGCCGCAAGCAGTGCAAGGAGTTGTTATCCCAATCCTATGGATTCGTGACACACAAAGCACTCCAAATATGGGCATCACCCCAAGAACTTCAATGATACCTCTCTACTTTCGAAATCCACAATCTGGTCTAAGTGTGATAACTTAGTCCATTCTCCCCCAAGGACAACTCCAAATGAGGCTAAGAAGAGCCAAAGAGACGTCATGCACCAAGACCACACCTTTTTTGCGAAAAGGCAAGTTGAACTAGCTAGTTTGTCTAAGTTCAAGTTCAAGGCAAGTAAGAAAGATCCATCAAAGAAGCCAAGGAAAACAATCCAAGTTCTTAACTTGGAGATGAGGGCAAAGCATCTCGGAAAAGGAACCAAGGGACCCAAGTCCCCAAGGCCTAGGGCAATAGCAAGAAGAAAGGGAGGAACGACACAAGGAGCAACTCAATGGACTACCTCCCTTAAGGTGCGGCACAACATGGCCACAACTACACCACCATGTCTTCAACCCAACACAATCCAAGTTCTTAACTTGGAGATGAGGGCAAAGCATCTTGGCAAAGGAACCAAGGGACCCAAGTCCCCAAGGCCTAGGGTGAGAACAAGAAGAAAGGGAGGAAACGACACAAGGAGCACCTCAATGGACTACCTCCCTTAAGGCGTGGCACAACATGGCCACAAGTGCGTCTTCAACCCAATAGTGTGACAACATGGGATCATGCCTATAAAGCTTGGTATATAGAGCCATAAGCGCCAATCCATATAAAGTTAGGACTATGAACCCTCCACTCCTCAAATGTAATTGAGTTAAGGGTGGATTGGAATACAAAAGAATAACAAGAACTAAGTCTAGATGGGTAGACCACCCTAGCCAGCTTGATAGAAAAAGCTGTGTTAAGACCCGCAAGTCATAGTGCGGCAAACATTGGCTAGCTTGATAGAAAAGGTTGCATTAAGACCCCACTAATGAGTTAAGTCCTAGACCAATAGACACTAATCACCTTAATAGAGTGAGCCGTGTTAAGACCTTGGCATGAGTTAAGAAAGCCACTCTTAGATTGTTGAGGACAACAATCCATTAAGTGGGGGTGAGTGTAAGGGTGTGGGCTTTGTAGCTATACCAAGGCATTGTAGCTAGAAACACCTATATAAGGAGTAGTAGCGACTCTGAGCTCTGCTTGGTTTCCACTCTACATGTTCTCGTGAAGGTCCGTAACACCCTCCCTTTCCCCCCCCCCCCCAAAGATGGCATGCTTCTAAAACATCAACATGCCAACTTCTCCCATCAAAGACCAGCTTCATAAACATATGTAGACATATCCATTTAACCCTAAATATGAAACACAACAATTCCCACTCGATTCCATCCTAAATACCCTCTCAAAATTTAATGATACAAGTAAATCATACCAAAGAGTTGTTGGTCAACTTTATGATGAACCAAAGTCGCACGACTCCACCAATAGAAGACATCCTTATATGGATTGATCACTTTGAATATGTGTCAAGTTATCATCAATAGGCAGCACTGAAAAGACAAGCACTTTCACTAAAAACGCTGCTAGAAGGAATCATAGCCACATGTTTATCATATCAAGCGAGACTAGCAAGTAACAAAACAATAATTGATCCAATTTTTCACCAATCAAAACATCAATTAGTTAGCATTGAAATAGATTTAAGAATTGAAGCAATGGTCAAAAGATCCCTTGGCCCAGTTCGTAGTCAAGTTAAAAAAAATTATTACTCAACTGACCCATCCATAAAGGAGGGAATGAAATTATTCTTTTCATAGCCAAGATATTCCAGATCTAGCAAGGCAAGTACAAGACCAAGCACCAATAACATTTCATGAAGCAATTCAAATCACAGAATGAGGTGGGTAGCATAGTGTATATCATGCCCTTAATATCAAGAATGCTACCAAAACAACAATACCAATGGACACAAATATCTAGAACGCTCAGTGAGATACAAAGGAGAAAACTACTAGAATGGGATTTACAAGATAAACCAAAGTGTTTTTTTTGCAATAATTATAGGCATATAAATTTTTTTTGCAAAAGACAAATCATTCTTAGAAGCACAACACAACTTTACACCACTAATATATCCATAGTAGTCTTGCTAAACACAAGAAGCTCTATCTCTTCTATAAGCTAAGACAGCCAATACATTAAAATGACCGATGATCATCACATAACCTATTATAGTTCTCTTTGGTGACCATAATCACTATATCAAACACACAAAATAGCAATATTAACAGTCAATTTATCATACAAAGCCTTCAAACACCCCCTATACATTCTTCCATGACAAATCTTTTTGATAACATTAGGCTAGAATGGTTTTCACAAACACATTACAATTAGACTTCAACACAAAGACACAAAAATTGGAAAACATTCAATCCCGATCTCTCTACTCAATTCTGCCCCACTAGACACAATCTACACATAATACATAGAAAACATGGATGTTTTATGGATAAATCAAAATGCATAAAGGATATTGGATACATCTTATCAAAATTTTGAAGCCTTTTTAGGCCAACACAAAACACAACTCAAATAAATTTTCCCGTCCCTCATAAAATAAGAACACATGATCATCCCCCAATTAAGCTGCCCATGAGAACAAGGTCTCCAAAGGAAGTTCATAAGATCAACAAACTACTTGAAGAAATCCTCCAAAAGGGAATCATAGAGTCATCACAAAAAGTAATTGGGGAGAAAGACCACATTTAGTTTAAAAAGACAATGGAGATTACATGTTTTGTAGTGATTATTAAGCTCTGAACAATGTCATATAATACATCCATTACCAAGATTAGATATACTAACAAATGAATTTGAAAATCAAGATACTTTACATAACTAGAGTTAGCATCATGCAGATACCATTGGAACCTAAGGACATGCACAAAACAACTTTTAGAACACCCACAAGATTATACCAATTCAAGGCCCTGGCATTTGGACTAATAGGTGTAGGAGCACATTACAAAGAATAGCAAATCATATCTTGTGGCAGACCTAACAACACATAAAAAAGTCTTGGTCTAGTTAGATGACATATTGATCCACCCATCAATATGGGAACATTACTAAGAAATATGCTAGAGGAAGTACTAAACATAATAGTGAAATACAACCTTCAATTAGAACTCAAAACATGCAAATGGGGTGCAATAAAATTGAAATATGCTAGAGGAAGTACTAAACATAATAGTGAAATACAGTCTTCAATTAGAACTCAAAACATGCAAATGGGGTGTAATAAAATTGAAATTTCTAGGCTTCATTATATTATCAGTTGGAATTATGATGGACCCAACAAAACTAATGGCTATAAAACAATATCCATCACTAATCAACACAAAGCAAGTCTAAAGCTTCTTAGGCATGATCACACTCTCCACCCATTTCATCCCAAATCTAGCAAAAATAACTCATCCATTGCATCGATTGTTAAAGAATGAAGCCAAATTTGAATGGACAAAATAATATGCTAAAGTTTTAAAAAATACAAAGCAAGTAATCAATCATATAACATTGAAATACCTTGATTTCACAAAACAATTCAATATTTAGATAGATGCTGTTGAGATATATAGCTCCACTCGTGATATGCCAGGGTGACCGTTATGCATTTATGTCACCGACTTGTCAGTTTGCAGATGCGGTTGGTACACCACTCATGAATAATAGCTAGATGACAGCTATCCTTATCTACTCTAGTTCGTGGCACAGTTAGTATGCCACCTTAGTTAGTTGAGTTTGGTTTGAGACCTATATATAGGGTTCTCCTATTTCTATGTACAAGAGTTCTTTTTGGCTTACACAACTAAGAAGAGGAAAACAGTTTTTTCAGCCTCCACCCTTGTGTGTATTCCCCCATTTGTGCAAGCAAGAAAGCTACAAGTGAGACTCCTTCCTTCTCTCCCACAATCTTGACATGGTATCAGAGCCTTGTTCATGGTAAGGAGCTCAAGAAAGCAAGCCAAGTTCGCGGTGTTCTGGTAAGAGGACCAGTGTTGCTTTCATTTTTCTGTTTTGGGAGCAAGTCTCTGCAGGTAGCACAGCCGAAAAGTGCAAGAGTGCATTGTCTCAGGTTGAGACGCCCTTCGCGGTGAAGCAAGAGGGCAGTATATGCTGCGGGAGAGGGCTTTAGCCCATGGTGACCCTGTTTTTTTGATTTGAGGCCATTTCGGGGCCTATTTTGGAGGCGGAAGTTTTCTGCACGCACTCAAGAAAAGGCCCAGTTTTATGCTGTGCGACCACTGTTCTACAGGTCGGTGAAAAGTTACTGTAGAAATTACATCGTATGCCTGTGCGCAGAGACATTGGGAGTTACAGAATCATCCTTGTTGCCTGTTGATGCAAAATCATCACTAGGAAGTGACTGTGTGGTCAAATACCACTTTCGTCAGTTTTGCAGATTTGCCCTTGTGAGGCTGAAGCTGTGTTCTTTTCAATGACAGAATTTTTTGCAGTGTTCTGTAATGGCGTTTGATTCTCTCTCACAGATTGTCACTGAAAAGCTTGACAAGAATAACTTCCAAGCATGGAAGTTTAGAATGACGAATTTCCTTATGGGAAAAGGATATTGGGAATTTGTTGCAGGAAATGAAGAAGAACCAATTCTTCCTGATGTTCCCAATCAACAGCAAATGCAGGCATTTAAAGCATGGCATGAGAGAGCCAGCAAAGTTATGTACTGGCTGTCTATCAGCATTTCAGACTCTATGATTGTGCATATTCAAGATGCAAGTACGCCAAAGGAGGCATGGGATACTTTGTCAAAAATGTATAGCACAAATACGCAAGCCAGGAAAATGCAGCTCAAGCAAGAGTTGCATAATGTGCAAAGAGAAAATATGAGCATCAATGACTACCACATGAAGGTGAAGAAGATTGCAGATGCGCTTGCTTCCATTGGGTCGCCAGTGGAAGATGATGATTTAGTTTCTGTGACCTTGAATGGTCTAGGAAAGGATTATGCATAGTTCCGAATATCCATTTCCATCCGTGAAAGATTTCCTGATTTTGAGGAGTTGATTGCTCTTCTAATTTCTGAGGAGCAGAGAAATGGTGGTGCTTCTTCTTCAGGAGGAACTTCAAAAGAAGCTGTCTTCTACTCAAATGTTGGAAGAGGTAGAGGCAGAGGTAGAGGAGGCTGATCTGGAGGCCGTGGTAGAAATCAGAATATGCAGCAAATTCAAGAAAACCAGTCCTATGGAGGAGGACGTGGTAACTCTAGAGGCAGGGGGAGCCAAAGAGGTCGTGGTGGATGGCAAAGAGGCCAAAATGCAAACAGTAATGTTGAATGCTACTACTGTGGTAAAATGGGTCATATGGCTAAAGACTGCTATAAAAAGCAGAATGACATCATTAATGGAAAATTGCAACAAGGGAATTATGCATCTTCTAGTAGACAGGGTGATGACAAAAATGAGCATTTGTTTATGGTGCAGCACATGAACAATTCTGTGACAAGTGCAGAAGAAAGCAACGATGTATGGTATGTTGACTCAGGTGCATCAAACCACATGACAGGTCATGCAGAATGGATGGAGGATGCAAGGAAAATGGAAAAACTAGGATTTCTGGAGACTGGTGATGATACTGCACATCCTATTGTGCAGATTGGAAAAATTTCTTTGTCTATGCAGGATGGGAAAAATAAATACTTGTCCGATGTATTTCATGTCCCGAATATCACCAAGAATCTGGTTTCTGTTGGTCAAATGGTTGAGCAGGGCTTGCAGGTCAGATTTAATCCTCATGGATGCTTTGTTGAGGATATGAAAAATAAAGGTCGCTTGATAGCAAAAGGAAAGAAGAAGGGCAGAATGTTTACGTTGGATGCAGACATGCCTGAATTGAGTGCAGCAATGTTTGCACATGGGACCGGTGTAGTTGCAGATATTGATATCTGGCATAAACGCATTGGTCATGTTAATGTACAGCGACTTAAATCAATGCAGGCCCAAAATATTGTTGCAGGATTGCCTAAATTCAAGGTTGCAGAAATGCATAAGGTATGTGAAGCCTGTCAATTTGGAAAATAGGCAAGGAAACCATTTCCTAGACATGTTCAAGAGAGTAAGAAGCCATTGGAATTAATCCACTCTGATGTGTGGACTACTAAAGCTGCATCTCTTGGAGGCTGTCATTATTTTGTCACTTTTATTGATGACTATAGCAGAAAAGTTTGGGTGTATTTTATGAAAAAGAAAAGTGAAGTTTCTTGGGCATTTCAAAACTCTTAAAGCTATGGTTGAAAAAGAAACAGGCCTGCAAATAAAATGCCTAAGGTCAGATGGAGGGGGAGAGTACCTCTCAAATAAGTTTGCAAGGTTCCTGCAGGAGCATGGCATAAAGCAGCAATATTCATGCAGTCATACCCCACAACAAAATGGAATTGCAGAAAGGAAAAACAGGCATATTGGAGAGGTATCTCGTGCCATGCTCAATGAAAAAGACTTGCCAGATTTTTATTAGGCTGAGGCACTTGCTACATTAGTCTACATAATGAACAGGACTCCCACTGCAGTAATACATGGGATGACTCCAGAGGAGAGGTATACTGGTAGGAAACCAGATATTTCTCATTTGAAGATTTTTGGTTGCATTGCCTATGTTCATGTGCCAGATGAGTTGAGATCCAAGTTGGATCCAAAAGTTGAGAAGTGCATCTTTATTGGTTACTCTCTGCACCAGAAAGGGTATAGATGCTATAACCCTTCTACTCGTAAGTTTACAGTGAGCAGAGATGTTATTTTTGATGAGATGAGTAGCTGGTATAAACCAGTAAATGTGATTGATAATGTAGATGCACAAAATTAATGCTGCACAGAATTCACAGCAGCAGTCACAAAATATTAGTGGACTTGGAGCGTCCTCTAGTAGTGGTTCACATTCTTCGCCATGGAGGACAGGCAGATTGAGATCAGGAGAATCTTCTCAAAGCAATGCAGATAGTGGTATGCAAGTATCACAAAAAGGAAAAGAGAAGGTAGATCAGCCCATGTTTGATGTGAATGCATGTCACTCTTATGTGGATGGTGAATGCAGCGGCTCAGAACAGAGCATTGATGATGAGTTGGGTATTCCTTCTATTGTTATACTTGGAGTAAGGAAGACCAGGGATGTTTTGAGAGCACCTGGGAGTGAACCTACTTTGCGCAGGTCTACTAGAGCTAGGTATCCTGTGGATAGGCTGAAATATGATGGATTTACAACCACTCACTATGCATATATGGTCAAAGTGATACAGGAACCAGAACCCACTTCTTTTGAGCAAGCCATGGGAAAAGAAAAATGGGAGAAAGCCATGGATGAAGAAATGGATGCCTTGGAAGCAAATGCTACATGGGAATTGGTACCTTTGCCTAAAGGTAAGAATGCAATTGGCTGTAAGTGGGTTTATAAGGTGAAGCACAATGCAGATGGTTTTGTGAACAGATACAAGGCAAGATTAGTAGTCAAGGGGTATGCACAAACATATGGCATTGATTATGAAGAAACATTCAGTCTGGTTGCAAGGATGGCAACCGTAAGAGCAATCATTGCTATGGCTGCATCAAAGGAATGGTCTTTACATCAGATGGATGTAAAGAATGCCTTCTTGCATGGTGATTTGCAAGAAGAGGTATATATGGAGCAGCCACCAGGTTATGTGCATGCTGTTCATCCTGAGTTTGTTTGCAGGTTGAAGAAAGCATTGTATGGCTTGAAGCAAGCACCTAGAGCATGGTCTGACAAGATAGGACAGTATCTTGTCACTATTGGCTTTCAGATTTCCAAGGCAGATTTCTCACTTTATGTGAGAAAAACAGAGAAAGGTATTATGCTACTTGTCATTTATGTTGATGATTTGATTATCACAGGTGATAGTGATGAAGATATCCTTCATGTGAAAATGCTATTGAAGCAGAAGTTTGAGATGAAGGATTTGGGAGAGTTGCGTTATTTCTTGGGCATTGAGGTGATTAGATCACCAAGTGGGATATGGCTCTTGCAGAGGCAGTATGGATTGGACATGCTGTCCAAATATGGGATGACAGGCTGTAAGCCTATTTCAGTTCCTTTGGAGCAGAATGTGAAGCTGAGCGTAGATGCAGGTGAGCTTTTGGAAGACCCTACTATGTACAGACGCATAGTAGGAAGTTTGATTTATATGACTATTACCAGGCCAGATTTGAGCTATGCTGTTGGATTGGTAAGTCAGTTTATGCAAGCTCCAAGGAAACCGCATTTGGATGCGGCTAGACGCATACTCAGGTATGTGAAGTCCACATTGCAGTATGGACTATTTTATGAGACTGGGGTTCAGATACAGTTGCATGGATACACTGATGCTGATTGGGCTGGTAGTATTTCTAATAGACGATCTACCAGTGGATATGTGTTCTCTTTTGGGAGTGCTGCAGTCACTTGGAGCAGCAAGAAACAGTCTACAATTGCCTTGTCGAGCACAGAGGCTGAGTACAGGGGCGCAGCAATGGCTGCATGTGAGGTAGCTTGGTTGCATAAGCTACTTTATGATATGCATCAGCCTACAGATGGGCCAGTTGTCATTTATTGTGAGAACATGAGTAGTATACACTTGGCAAATAACCCAGTCTATCATGCTAGAACAAAGCACATTGAGGTGCATTATCACTATGTGCGGGAGAGGGTTTTACTAGGTCTTATTGATCTAGTTTATGTCAGCATAGAGGATTAGGTAGCTAACATATTCACGAAGGCATTGGGCGCAGAGAAGTTGTGCAAGTTCAAAGACCTGCTTGGTGTGTAGGAATTGGGATTGAGCTCGAGGGGGAGTGTTGAGATATCGAGCTCCACTCGTGATATGCCAGGGTGACCGTTGTGCATTTATGTCACCGACTTGTCAGTTGCAGATGCGGTTGGTACACCACTCATGAATAATAGCTAGATGACAGCTATCCTTATCTACTCTAGTTCGTGGCACAGTTAGTATGCCACCTTAGTTAGTTGAGTTTGGTTTGAGACCTATATATAGGGTTCTCCTATTTCTATGTATGAGAGTTCTTTTTGGCTTACACAACTAAGAAGAGGAAAACTGTTTTTTCAGCCTCCACCCTTGTGTGTATTCCCCCATTTGTGCAAGCAAGAAAGCTACAAGTGAGACTCCTTCCTTCTCTCCCACAATCTTGACAGATGCTTCTACTAAGTAATTGAGAGTAGTGTTAGTACAAGATGATGATGAAGGTAATCTACAACATATTTTATTTCATAAGTAGAAGATTAAAAGCAAAACAAAATCACTTCACCACACAGAGAAGAAATTTTTGGAAGGGCTATGGCTTTTCACAAAGTTTTACCCATTGAAGAAAAATGTTGATTGAAATAGATCATCAACCTAATTACTTTGATGGATCCTAACACTACAAGAATACAAATATAAAAATGTTAACAAAAACTACATGGAAGATGGACCATCGAGAATTCATATACAACAAATAATACTACCCACATAAGCCATCACACATTTTTAGTGAGTTGATAGAAAAATATCAAACCTCATTGATGAATTGAGAATCGGGATAAATGCACGACAATTGAGACATTGGACAAACTTCTATTAAGGGCGGGATGCCTTAGTCATAGGCATCCATGAATTAGGGTTAGGATTTGTACCCCACTTTGCATTTTAGGATTTCCACTACTTTTTGGGAACCCTACCTACTTTGTGGGCTACTCATCAGTAATTCTTTGATTAATGCTTTGACCTTAGATTGACCTTAGACTAGCTGGACCTAGCCTATACTACTATAATTATATTTCCATGGCCATAACCACACAACCTATTGTGGATTGACACATACAATTATGGAAAATATCACAACGTGCATGGATGTGAGCGTGGCTCTCACAAAATAATACAAAAATAATAGCGACCTATGTGTGAAATATGTACGTGTTTGAAATAATTTGAAAAATCCCAAAAAATAAAACAATTGAAGAGTGATGGATGTTATTGATGGTGAAATTATCATTAGTAAAGAAATGGATCTTACTGGTGGCGATGGAGATGATTGGTACCCTAGTAGATGGTAAAAAGGATGTTGTTGGTACAATAATAGAGCTTTGGACATGAATAGGAGTAGATGATGGATGCCTAGAAACTGCTAGTATTGAAGAGGAAGAATGGATGATGAAGCTAAGGATGGGTAGGCCACTGATGTTGATGGAGCTTCATATGGATCTTCATTGGTATATGCAAGTCACATTGTGCTCTCCTTAAGGAGTACTATTTATCTTACTATGTAGTGAGTGGTGCTCATGCAAGTACATCTAGAAGATGGGTCAAAATCCAAGCAAGCTCTAAGTGTTGTCCCATAGTTGAGGACCCATTTGATGCAAGCTTATTTGTGTGGTGTTAAGGCCCAAGGTGATAGGTAGTTCAAGCAAGCTTAAGGTGTCTTTCCATTAATGTGCCTTGAGATTGTGAGATGAGGGAAAAGGTAATCCATTCTATTCTTGTTGCATTGGAGTGTGCAAGCTTCATTGAGTACATTTTTATCTTATTGGTATATCTATCTCTTTTCTATGCTATCTTCTACCTTTGATGAGCGTTTATATTGTGCTTAAAGGCAAGGCTTTTCTAAAATATTGAAGTCAAATGAAATAGTCAACTCAATCTTATACTTCTCTTGATATTGGTGCAATGTTTCTTCTATGTCATCATCTTGTTCTTATGCCACTTGAAGTTCAAGTGGGTAGTCTATCGGTAGAAGCCCATAAGGCTTGGATCATGCAGGTATAACATTCTTGGACATCGAGTTTCACTTTAGTTGGTTGTTTCGCAATCCATTAAACTCTTGATTACATTATCCTTGGGTTCCATCAAAATTTAAGGGGACAATATAGTTAGTGAGAGGTGCCATAATCTCATGTAGTTCCATAGAAAATATGATTATGTTGTAGATTGTAGTTACAATTCACTTGGCTCATAGGACTCTGATTGCCAAAGTTCTATGTCTTTCATCTCCTAGTCATTGTAACCAACTGTGTAGATGATCAAATAGACTTGCCATGGTAGGATTAGAAGTCAAGAGATTTAGCTCTTTATCATGGTCTATCTTTTCAATTTTGTAGCTATGGTGGGGACTCAATTAAGCCTTCAACTCCCCCACATAATCTATTATGCTCACTCGTGGAAGTAGTTAGAATGGCTTGTTGGTAGAAATCTTGTTGCAAAGAGATGGAAAGTTTGTAAACATCCACCTAGACTTTAGATTGTCTCTCTCATAGACTTGTCACACTAAATCAATACCTCTTCATATGCTTTTTTAGCTTTCTCTCCCATGTGGGTGATACTCTTATTAGAGGCTCGTTCTAATGGTATCTTGTAAATGTTTAAAGGCCATTTGACTCCCTTGTAGAAGTGGCTGATTTTTTCTCTTACTCTAGTTGGATAGTAAGATATGTAGTTTGAGTTGTTGCACTAGTGTCTGGATCTTTCATTGCCTCCACTTCTTGAAAATTCATCCTCTACTCTTCCATTTCCTTATTTTTTTCTTCAAGTTGGGTTTGGAGATCATGGAGTTGATGAGTAGACTACTGCACGAACTCCTAATGTGCACTTCTTTCTTCATTATACTTCCTCCATAGCCCTAGTAGGTCTTTGAATCCTTGTGCTTTGTATCTATATCTCTATTTCGTCTTTGAATACTTATTCTTTGTCTCATTTGAGTTTTTACATAAGTTTTACAAGGTCATAATTTTTGCACATTGTTCCTTGCATCTTACTAGGGCACTCCTATGAGCCAATGGGGGCTCCACAAGTCACTGCTTTCCTCCTTATGAGGTGAGTGTGATGTCTTCAACAATATTTCTCTAGCTCTATTCTATATTGTGTCCATGAGTAGTTGAAATCACCTTTCCAGCCAAAGGTTGATCCTATGTAATCTTCTCTTTTCCTTTGCTTGAGCTTCTTGCTCTCTAAGCTAGCTCTTCTTCTAGTCTATGTGAAAGAGATGCATCACTCTTGCACATTTTCTCCTCATAAGACAAGTGAATGGTGGTAGCCAAATCTTCCTTCTTCTTCTTGAACGTTGCTTTCATACGTTGTACCTCTTTCAAGGATTCTCTTATAGCACCATAGAGATCTTGTTGGTGTGCTATCTTTTTTAATCATGTTTTGAGTCTTTTGCTTTCTTAGAGCTTTGATGCTTTGCCTTCTCTCATTCTTTGTATCTCTTTGCCTTTCTTTGACTACTCTGGTCTCCTTCCTTGGTTGATTATGCTAGACTTTGGGTGACATGCTTAGGTGATGCACTCCCCTTTGGTGGTTCAAGATTAACTAGAAGGATGAGATTTTTTGTGGCAACTACAGCTTGTTTTGAGATGCTGAGGATTGTAGTGATGACCCTAGTGAGGGCAATGCCATAGTAGATTATGTTCTACTTGGCCATTGCAATGGTAAGCTATATAAGTTCTAGCTTTGTTCTAAGTAAACATGTGGTGGAATACTTGTGCAATGGCTCTAAGATCCTTCTCCAAATGGTTATTAATCAATAAACCATCTTGATGTATATCAAGTTTATCATCCCACCTTTGGGTTAAGAGAGGGGTTCGTAGTAGTTTCTCAAACTTTTGAGACCCGTATTGGATGCCTAAAGCTCGTTCTATAAATTGTGGAGTGACTTTTGAGACCCGTATTGAGAACGAGCTTTAGGCACCAAGTCATCTTCATTGAAGAACTACTATTGCATATGCTTATTAAACCAAGCCTTTTGTTAAGTCTTTTTAAGAAGGAGCGCATGCATTGCTAAGAGGTGCATATTGGTGAGTTTCTCTAATTCAACAAGTTGTTTGGCCCAAGACTCAATACCTTTCTAGCATTCTTGCACTGGTGTGCAGGCTATGAATGAGTTCCATAGGCATGAATGTATCAATATATATGAGTCAAAAATATGTTTAGCCTATGGCTGCCTTGTAACTTGTTTTTTAAGCCCATAAGGTTACCTAAGCTTCTTGTTCTACTCTAAGTGTGAAGCAAAGATAGTCTTGGTTAAGAAATTAATCAAGGTTTTAATGGTGGATTCCTATTGGCCATTAGCTTGAGGATAATAGTAAGGAGAATACTTTCTATGGATGACCAAAAAGGTAGATAAAACATGTTCAATAATTGTGAAAGGTGGAGCAAGATTGAAAGGAAAAGCAAAAGCAATAAAGAAGCAAGAGCTATGGAGGTTCAAGAAAGAGAGAGCAAGATGGTATGTAGGAACTCCAACAATCATAATGTGTGACCCGATTTCCCTTATTTTATTGTTGTGTAAAGAATAAAGAATAAAGTGAAAATCATGGCCAATTAACAAGCTCTAGTTGATTGTCCTCAATCACCTCTTTGATGAAGTAATAATAGATCTGAATATGCTTGGACTTTGCATGATGAAAGACCTAATTACATGCCAATTGAATGGCACTCATAGAGTCCAAATGCTATATAGGAGTCATAGTCATACCAAGGTTTGCTACCAAATGGCCTAACCATAGGTCGTCCTTGCAAGCTTCAATGGGGGGCTACAATGTACTTAGCCTCATAGAGTCCAAATGCTATGTAGGAGTCATAGTCATACCAAGGTTTGCTACCAAATGGCCTAACCATAGTTCATCCTTGCAAGCTTTAGTGGGGGGCTACAATGTACTTAGCCTCAAGTAGACAAGGCCATGCATTTTTGCACCCCAGACATCTAAGAAGTAACACCTCTAGCAAAAGGGAAGACATAGCTAGAGGTGGACTTCCTACTATTTGCATATCTTGCATAGTCAAAGTTTGTGTAGCCCATGACTCTAGTATCCTGTCCAACATAAATAAATGCAAATATCTACAATGACCTTAAGGTATCCCATGATACCCTTCACAGTATCCCAATGTTGCCTACTAGGTGTAACCATATAACGAGCCACAAATCTCATTGTACATGCTATGTTAGGTCTAGTGGCTATCATGGCATATATCAAGCTGCCCACTACCGATGCATATGGGATCTTGGCCATCTTAGCCTCTCATCATCTGACTGGGGACAATTTTCCTAACTAGCCTCCACATGAGAAGGTAATGGGTAGCCAATAGGCTTACCACCTTGCATATGGAACTACTCAATGACTTTATGAATATACTCCTTCTGTGACAAGTAGAGGAGTTTCTTAGAGATATTGCATGTAATATGCCTATCAAATATGTGAGAGGAATATCCCATGTCCATTTCAAAGCTCTTATTGAGCTGATTCTTTAAAATATCTAGCTCATCGAGCACCCCCAATAATCAACATGTTATCAATGTATAATAGCACCAAAATGATAAGGCTATAATCATTGGCTTTCTTTGTGTAAAGACACAGATTCATATCACTATGTGAGTAACCTCGTGAATGCATAAAGGCATCAAACTTATGATACCATTCTCTAGGTGCTTGCCTAAGTCCATAAAGATTCGCCTGCCTATTTTCTCAAAGCCCTTAGGCTATTGCATATAGATATGCTCATGGAAGTCTCCATGAAGAGAACTCATTTTCACATCCATCTAGTGCAAGTCCAGATCCATGTGTGCATGCAAGGCCAAATACCAAGTGTAGGGTAGTAATCTTGACTACAGGAGAGAACATATAATCAAAATCAACTCCCTTCCCTTGGTTAAAATCCTTAGCAACCAATTCATCCTTATATACTATGGCTTAGGGTGACTAGGGATGCTCTTCAACTTGCACATCCAATTGCATAACAAAGCATGTCTCCCATTGGGCAAAGGAACCAATTCCTATATACAATTTTTCTATAATAAATTATACCCAGATTGCATGGATCCCTTCCAAGAGTAACTATCATCTTTGTGCATAGCCTCCTCATAAGTGAGAGGCTCACCGGTATTTATCAACATGATATAATGCATAGAGGGCTCAAAATGATCAGGAGGATGTGAGACTCTAGTGGAGATTAGCTGTGGGGCATGTATGGCTTGATTTTCTAGATCATACCTCCTATATAACTTTACCACAAAGAGTAGTGCATGGCGATCTATTAATCAAGTGAATTGCAATAGTTACTGCCTTAGAACAAAAGTAGTATGGTAAGCTTGCATGACTAAGCATACTACAAACTCTTTTCTGAGTAGTCATATTCATGTGCTCTACAACACCATTTTGGGGTGGGATGTATGAGGTAGTCAATTGATGCTTAATACCCCTCTCATCACAAAACTACTTAAATTCCTTTGAGGCATATTTACCCCCATTGTTAGATCATAGGCATTTCAACATCGGTTTAGACTGGTTCTCAACCATACCAAGAAATAATTGAAAAGTAGCTAATATCTTTGACTTTTGCTTGATAGGTTGGGCCCAAAATTTATGCGAGTAATCATCAATAAATGTCACAAAGTATCTAGCACTAGCTAATGACTAATAGAGCATGGGACCATAAACATTTGAATGCACAAGAGCCAATGGCTCACCCATGGGCATAGAACTAGCCTTTTTATGCGGGGCGGGTTACGAGTCTGCTTGCCATATTAAAAAAGATCACAAGAGTCAAAACATGAGTACTCAAGAGGCAACAAAAAATAGTGCAAATGGGCGAGTACTTTCATTCCTTTTAAGGAACATATGCTCAAGTGAGAGTGAATTTTACGACCCAAAGAATGCCAAAAAAGAACCAAATTTTGTCAATTTGAGGTGGAACTTGAAGCTCGATGAAAGCGGCGGACGCGGATTTGACAATTTTAAGCAAATGTGGAAGACAGGATTTAAAATCACTTCAAAAGATGGACTTTGCAATGGTCTCAGATTTTTCATAATTTTTTCATCCATCAGAATGAAGTGGAACAAGCTCCAGATTGTGCTTGACTTTGAGACAATCAATCAAAAGTTTTCGATTCGTCAATTGGATGCTGGATGTGAAAGAAGCCAAAGGTGGGCAAGCACTAGAAGTGTAAAGGAACCTTGAAATTGAAAAGGGGTGACTCCTGGGAGCCAAGTGGCCCCAAAAATTTGACGAATTGTGGGAGGAGGGGGATGATTTTTAGAACGCAAAAAAAGGGCTGCCATGACGATTTAGGAGAGAGGGGCAATGGGGCTCAAAAGCAAGCCTATAATTTGATAATGCCAGCCTACTTCTTGATTTTTTTGCTCTAAATTGTTGGTGCTGGATCAACAAATGATGGTGTGATCATGAAGAAACAAAGTCAATCTCTCTCTCTCTCTCTCTCTCTCTCTCTCTCTCCTCTTGAAGGCTGTGTGAGAATAATTTGGATGAGACTGAGATGGAGACCGATTGTCTAGCTTAAATCGGATTGACATGAGATCATGCTGATGCTAAGGAGTGATAACTAGCGCCGGTTGGAGATCAATGGTGGGTCTGGTGGCTGTCTGAAAATTTAACTCTTGAGATCCGAAACCCAAAAAATGGCGATAAGCCTCTTTTCAATGGAAATTCAGATTCTTTTTGACAATTCATGATGCAAATCTTGTTCAAATGCAATGAAAATTTGTTTGAGGCTTGGTTACAATGTCTTTGAGGCTATATATCATAAAATATAGAATTGGTGTTTGTAATCATGAGTTATTAATTTTTAAAAATCCAAAATGTATTTTAAGAGGAAAAATGATGTTTTTCTTAGTTTCGGGGAACCGAAGCATGTTGATACGTGATAAAATTAAATGGGAAGATGGATTAGAGTGTGGATTAATGTATTGACTCAGAAAAATAAAAAATAGTATTTAATAATAAGAAAATAAAAAACACTTAAAAAGTATGATTTTGGGCAAAGAAAATAGAGAAAAAATAGTTTTTTTATCCATTTTTTTTGAAAAATTAGAAATACATTTGTGCGAGTATGAGGGAGGTAAAGCATTAGGCCTAGCCTTAGTTTGCCCTTGTCTATATGTCATAGTGTGTATTTATTGCTTTCTACATAAAGAAAATTTACATAAAATAACCTTTTAACCTACCCACATCGAATGGAAAATTTCAAATGGCTAGGGAAAAGGGGATCATGGGAGTTAATTATAATTTGAATTATTCTTTTTATGCATATTCTATCATATAGGATCCGTTTGATTTAAGTCTTAAAAATGGCAATAGTATAGATTATCCCAGTGCTACCTTAGCAATGAAGCAATATGCTAGGGTGAAATTGTGAAAGGACTATTTGTGCACATCCATACTAATTGATTATAGAGCCCTAGAGCTAGTGCCCATTTTTGGTCCCAACAGGTGGTGCATTTACCGAGGAGAGCCGCTAAATAAGTGGTGGTTTTCTGAACCTTGGCTATAAGGGACCTGTTATTTCTAGTCTTTAATTGAGTGCCGCCTTGAAGTAGTGGATGTTGAATTAGGTTGATTAAAATCTCGATCATCAACATGATCATTAATCCAAAGAATCCCTATAACCTGAAATATACTTTATCCATCCTGAATGGTTTAGTGGGATCTTTGGTTAGGTCATGTGGCCGACTATTTTATCCTTTGCCCTAAAAGTGACACCATGCTCAAGTTTGGGCTACTATGGGGAAGTATCCATGGAGTGGCCTTCGTGAATAATAATCCATGGGAGTTAAAGGAACGATTAGGAAGCAAAAGTGATGCTAGGATGGCATAGTCGTCTATGATCCTTGATACTGATAACTTTTTGGAGGAAAAGATTGTGAGGCCAATGGTGGTTGGATTAATGCATGACTATGAGCAACAGATACATCCAATGCTAGTGCATGCTCTCTACAATTGGGTACCAAAGTGCGTTTTCTAAGATCTATAAAGCATTGGATGATATCTATGTATGTGGGAAACCATTGTTAGCGAGGAAGGTTCTATTGGGACTTGTCTTTAGTTTTAGGAAAACGGTGGTAAATGAGAATCGACTTGCTAAAGTACCACAAGTAGGGGATGAGGTAGATTCCTTGTTGCATATCATAGGACTCCCTAGACCACTCTATGAGTTGGCAGAAAGGGAGGTCAATGAAAATATTAACCTTTCTACATTGATAAAGTGGAAACGGAAGAGATTAGAGACCCTGAGATGCTGAGATTTGGTCATAATGAATATGAAGGTCTAGATGATCCAATCTTGATCCCAACAAAGAGAACTAAATGCCCTTCTTCTTATAGGGATCTCCCAATGTTTTATGGGCTATTAGATGAAGTTTCGATGTTGCATTTGAAAGAGTATGACTTAACTTGCATTGTGAGTGGGTTTGATGAAATACATTAGATGCTTGTGCTCTCAAGTACCCTGAAGGGAGAGGCCATGAAATGGTATTGGGGGCTCCCAAGAGGATCAATCAAAACCTTTGAGGAACTATGTGATAAATTCTAGGTGAATACAAGAAGAAGGTTCTTATGACTTAGGTTGCTTATACAGATTCGACAAGAGTTAGATATCTTCGTCCAATAGTACACAAGAGCCTTTGATGAAATTTTGAAGCTTTGGCCAAGGAAAGTTAGTCCATTATTAGAAGATGTGCTTGGTGAACTCTTTGTCAGTGGCTTGGAAATACACACACAATTCCAAGTTAGGATGAGAGATCCTAAGTCACTAAAGGAGGCAAAGGTTCAAGCAGATGACTATGAGAGATATATTTAGAGGCATTGTGAGAGCTTTGGAAATTTCCCCACACCCTTGAAACTCATAAGGATTGGCAACATTTGTTGAATTTTAGTCATGCTGGAGGTGCAAACTAGAGACATACTAGGGAGAATCCTAGCATTAATAACTATGATGATCCCAAGGCCTAGGAACCTTGGCATTCTGGTGTAGCCAATCCTATGTTCCAAAGCCATGAGCTAGATGGAAATTGGTATAGACCTAATGAGGGAAGTGGAGTAGTTAAGCAACCCTTGAGTGGTCTAAATTTGGAACAAAATTATGTGAATGAGATGATCCTTCGAAACATAGTTGATGCATGCTATTGTGTGGAGGCCATCTCAACTATTGGGAGTCCAAGTGATAGGAAACCTAGGGTTTATAATGGTAAATATCCATCTAGGGTTGTATCTAGTAAAAGGATCCAATTGACAGAGAGTGATAGGCAACAAGTGAATCAATATAGATCGATCATAATGAAAGAATATAAATATAGAAGAAGTGGTGGCCTTCAATTGAGCCATGCAATGATAAAAAGGAGATGGGTTTGGAGGCTCAAAACCTCTAAAAGTGTGGCTGGTGGATTAGATGAAAAGCAAAGTGTTCCAAGTGGACATACCATGTTCAATTCTCAAGTGGATGAGACCAGAGGCCATAATCATACATTTAACAATGTGCACCACTCTGGGATACATTTAGATGGACCTAGGATTAAAACCCTACCTAGTTTGGGGTATGACAATGGCACATGCAATAATCCAAACATGAGACGTTTGAATGAGCCTAAATAAGTGGATCTCTCTATAGCCGGGGGTCTTTGGGAAGTTGGAATGACTAGTCTACTTGAATGATAAGACACTTGAGCCCAATGAGGTCATTCATTTAGCTAATAGCACCAAAGAAGGGATAGCCCATATTGATGTTATATCAATGGAAAGGCTTGGACTGGTGGATATACAAGAGGCCAAGATTAAACTTTGATGATCAGATTGTAGTAAGCTAATTTGCGAAAGTAGAATGAGGCCAGCCCTCATATCTTCTAGTATTTTTGGTTTATCTTGGTTAATTTGGTAAGATGCAATGTACATGCAAAGAAGACCATGTATTTGATAGATCAAAATGACATATTCTTATCAGGCTAAGAGGGCCCTGTATTTGTTTGGTGTAGGTGTAGTTAATGGTTTCTTGCCTTAGTGTTGCAATAGAGAGGTCTGATGGAGTACTTGGAGCGAGCCTCTTGCTGCCTAAAAGCTTCTTATGGCTAAGTCCAAGTAATGTCCTTCCTTTATGAGTTCTTTACCTTTGTGCTATATATGTATACATGTTTGTGGGGAGTTTTCTTCTTTTGGGGACTGGCAAGTCAAGGCATGAAGTCCTAGGGTTTGGTCTTAGATTTGGGGGAGGTCTGCCTCGCCCCCTATGAATACATTGTTGAGCACTCTAAGAGCTATTTTGAGAGTAGTCCTTTTAACGAACTTGTCTTGCTAGCCTACTAGGCAGTTGTTTCTAGGAGCTTTTGTTAGTTGGAGAGAAAATAAAAGTGAGCAGAAGAAAAGGGATTTAGTGTTTCCTTCTTGTGAGAGCTTGATAGGTTCTTGTGTGCCGAGATAGGACTGGGGCTGATGCCCTGTTCTCCTTGGGTCACAATATGCTCAACTCCCTCCTTTTTATATGCATGAGTATCAAGTTCTGAAGTATAAAAAAGTGATCAATGAGGTATCAAAAAATAAATGACCAGGCTATAGGAGTCTTGGTCTAGTAGAAATTCCTGGTCTAGTTGTCCTAGGTTCACAGTTAGTAGGTCAGCAGACCACCATTTATGATGACTCTTTTGATAGTTCTTTTTAGCCAGTCTATGTTGGAGCAGATGGTTAGCAACTAGCTTTGGATCTCTGTTGGATTATACTTGGCCTATCCATTGTGGATCTTCATGCCTTGATTTTGTCAAGGGGTAGGGTGAGAGTTATATTTGTGTTTTGTTGTGTATTTTCTTTGTAGTAGCTTGATGCTCTTTATGGTTTATTTATGTGTAGATTAGTTCGTGGATTTGACAGGCTGAGTCCTCCTATCCCATGGTCACCACAAATGAGAGTGGATTTTACAACCCCAAGAATGCTAGAAAAAACCAAATTTTGTCAATTTGAGGTAGAACTCAAAGCACGATGAAAGCAACGGATGCGTATATGACAATTTTAAGAGACCGCCATAGAAGGCAAGATTTAAAATCACTTCGGAAGATCAACTTTGCAGTGGTCTCAAATTTTTCATAAATTTTTTGGGTGCCAAAATGAAGTGGAACAAGCTCTAGGTAGTGCGGGATTCTGAGATGGTCAAGCAGAAAATTTTGGTTCATCAAATGGACGCCGGATGTGGAAGAAGCCAAAGAACGGGTATTGGAAGTATAAAGGGACCTTGAAATTGAAAATGGGTGACCCTTGGGAGCCAAGAGGCTCCAAATATTTGACAAATTGTGGGGGGGGGGGATCGATTTTCGGAAGGCAAAAAAAAAAAACGGCCACCATGATAGGTGCCGTGACGATTTAGGAGAGAGGGGCTATGGGATTCAAAAGCAAGCCTATAATCTGATTATGCTAGCCTACTTCTTGATTTTTTTGCTCTAAATTGCTTGTGTTAGATAAGTAAATGATGGCCTGGTCATGAAAAATCAAAATCATTATTTCTCTCTCCTCTTGAAGGTTGTTCATGTGGGAATAATTTAGAAGAGACCAAGATGGAGATCGATTGTTTGGCTTAAATCAGATTGACATGAGATCATGCCGATGTTGAGGAGTGATAACCAGTGCCGTTTTTTTATAGATCAATGGCGAGTCTGGTGGCTATCCCAAAATTCAATTCTTGAAACCCAAAACCCTAAAAATGGCAGTAAGCCTCTTTTTAATGGAAATTCAGATTCTTTTTGACAATTCATGATGGAAACCTTGTTCATATGTGATGAAAGATTGTTTGAGGCTTGGTCGCAATGTGTTTGAGGGCTGTGTATTGTAAAATATAGAACTTATGTTTATAATTGTGAGTTATTAATTTTAAAAACCCAAATGTGTGTTTCAAGAGAAAAAATGATGTCTTTCTTAGTTTTAGGGAGTTAAGTATCATTCAAATTTTGATTTTTATGCATATTCTATCATATAGGATTCATTTGATTTAAGACTTAAAAATGGCAGTAGTACAGATTATCCTAGTGTTGCCTTAGCAAACAAAGCAATATGCTAGGATGAAATCATGAAAGGGCTATTTGTGCACATCCATGCTAATTGATTTATAAGTTTACTTGTTTGAACATATGTGTCATTCACTTTTGCATCTGCATTTTCATACTTGGTATCAAGACAGTTATCTCTTGGATGAATAGCACATGATTTTGAACAATTGACCCACATTGAGTGTGAGGTTTCCTTGAGCTATAGGTTTAGTGTTGTCATTTCCTTTGTGGACTAATGTGGTAAGGATTATATTATATCTTGGAATGTTTTATTAAAAGAGAGGACTATGTTGCATATGTGTTTTATGTTGACACGATGCATCTTGGGGTGTAGAAGAGCCATAGTGGGGCCACAACAATAAGCTTGGGGGGGGGGGGGGGTGCTTCGTTTGTTTGTGTTATGAGGTACTAGACATCGATATGTTTGGGTACTCCCATTACTTGGAGTCGAGAAGGGCAACGCATTGGACTATGATTTAAAGATGGTACCTACAAACACATTCTTTAGATAAATTAGTTTTGTAGTGTTTATATGCTCCTAATAGTGAGGCTGTGGGGTTGTTCAAGTGAGTTTAGGAGGCCCGATTAGAGCCCTAGAGTCAGTGTCAAGCCCATTTTTGGTCTTGACATAAAGATAATGATGCTAAAGAGATGTATAAGCTCTGTATAAGGAAGATCAGTCATGACCAAAACATGTTCAATAGATCAATCATGGCCAAAACATGATCAACAAATCTAGATACAAGTAAATAGTATAGGCTGCCAACCTTAGCACCTTTCGTAAAAATAAGATTACCATGAGTAATTTTCCATATAGAATCACCATAAGAGACATGGTAGTGGAGATAAGGCTTTTAATCAAGGTGGAATATAACGTACATCATAAAGCACAAATGGAGCACTTGAATCAAATGTAGTTTCATATCACCTATGCTATTAATATCCAATGTAGTGTCATCTTCTAGTCTAACTGAACTTGTGACAATATGATAGGTATAAAACTAATGATAAAGTGATGAAGTAGCAAGTATGTAATTATCTCATATGTACACCAAGCTTTTTATCTCTTCCATATTAACAATGGACTTAGGAATAATGCTATGATCATTAGAAGATTTGGCATTATCCTACAGTTTCCCTTTGCCTTTTTTGCACATATCATTATGCATTTTATGAAATTATGGTCTTATGTGACCTTGCTACCCACAATAATGACAAGTAAGAGAGGACTTAGGACCACGGGACTTACTGTGTGATGTTGCTCATGAGACTCAACACTTGCCTCTATTCGGTTGTGAGTCTGTACTATGATTATTATTTCCATTATCAACTTGATGCAATGCCCTCTCCTCCCTTTGAATGCAACATCGCAATCCTCCCTCCATATTGTAGTGTGTTTCTTCTCACCTATCCCTGGCATGATGTGACACTTCTCCTTTGTGGAGTGGGGTTTTTATCGGTTCTTAGGGCAGTTCGGGAGGGATGTACCATGTTACCATGGTGGGGTGGAATGGGGCAAGGGATCTAATGTCATAATTGGTGGGAGTTGGGGGAAGAGAGGGGTGTGCCATGATGTGGTGGGGTGGGAGACACCATGTCTCCCTTGGTGTGTTCAAGGAGGAAGGGGAAGGGGTTTGCCATGATGTGGTATAAAATCTTTTGTAGTGTTGACTACTCTTTCGTACGAGGGCAAAGTAAGGCATAGTTTGAGGAGATAAGGATTGATTCGCAAAAAAGATTAATTTCCACTTTTATCATGATAGATTTACTATAAATCCCCAAAAATAGGAGTGTTGTATCACTCGGATCCAGGCGTGTACTTATGTGCATCTGACATGCATTTCAAGATATCTAAAAGGCTAGTTTGAGCCTAACAATACATAGTTTTGCTTGATTTGATGCTCTTTCATTTTCCCGATCATTGATAGTGTAAATTGTAGGTTTTTTGTTGGACTTGTAGGTCTTTGTACAAATCATAGCTTTCTGTAGATCTTACTCATCCACTAATTGGGAGATGATTAGCATTTAAGAAGCGAGAGGCAAGACATAATTTAGTGTCAAGCTTTCCCTTTTAATTCTAGAGAGGATAACATGCACTTTATTTGGTGATTTACTCCTTTATGTTGGAGATTGCTAAGTCATCCATAGAAATTATGCTCTAAGGCCAAAGGGGGTAGCTTATGACCTTGTGGAATCATAGAGAGACTACAACCTTGAGCTATACTACACCAAATACGAACATAGGAGATAGGGGAATCACTCTTGTGGTTACTTGACCTCTTGAAATGGACACCAACATCTCAAGATTGGAGCCCCCTTGGACTTCATAAAAGAAGGGTCCTACCTCTTGGCATTGAACACTAGACTTGCTATTGCCAACACATGCACTCAAGTTCAACTTGACTAATGGCTCATAGCCACCAAGACAAGAATGTCTTGAGGTGATCCATCACTGCAAACCTTCTTTCAAGATGTAGATACCATTATTTTTGTGTTTCAAGATGCATCCAACTAGAGGTAAGATGAGATTCTTAGGCTTAGTCTTACATTCTCAAATCCATAACAAGAAAGTCCTTCTAAGCTTGAAATCCTTGATTGCCTCATGGTGGAGCAATTGACCCATTACAACTTGAGACTTGACATGAATGTATGAGGTATTTGTCATAGTCTTCATTGCCATAGTAAGAGAAACCCCATCTTTTTGACTGGGGTAATCCTTTGTTTCTAGTTGAGACATTGGTTGTCACACTGACTTGGTTGCATCTAATAGAGATATTGATTGTGGCCATTATCTCTTTCGAGCAAGCATTGGTTCTAATAGAGGCATAATCTCTAGACATCCAAGTAGACTTGAGTCATCTCTCCCTTAGACTTCCTTCCACATCAATGTGAGGCATTGAGCCTCATGAACCATTTGGGGGCAAAGGTATTTTGATTGCCTAAAGTCACCTCTAGACATCATCTCATGAGAAATATATAGGGAGCCATGACACAATGAGTTGACTCATCTCAAGCAAAGATTGCTAGATATTCTCTAGACCCTTTGAGATAGTAGTATCATTGAGTGCATCAGTTGATTGAAAACATGGGGAATAGTAGACATTGTTGCTTCTCTAGACTCACCACCTTGCAAAAATCACAAAATTTGAAATAGATGTATGAGGAGAGGAAGTCAAGGTTAAAAATATTAATAAAGACATCACTACATAAAGTGAGAGGTGCATGCCCATCGGCTTTCTAGGTACTTTTTTAGCGGTCTATCGAGAAACGAATCTAAGTGTCGCTGCTCGGCACTCCCAGGGAATGTTCCGAGTTTTGTCGCCTAGGGTTTCCCGAATCCGCCTCGCAACGGAACGTTCATGATCGAACCCACTAGGAACGACCTGAAATTCGGGTTTCTAGTTGTCAAGGTCTCCTGTTAGCATTCTAGCATCGGGTTTTGGACATCCTACTTTACGCAGAGATACCCAATCTGAAGCAGACCCATGCCGCACTTGGTTCAAAGAGAATGGGAAACGAGAGGGATGCACTACTCAACCTCTCTGCCCATAGGGCATAGTCCCATTCCGGTCCCCTAAAACGCCATGAATCGGGTTCTAACCTATCAATATCTAAAGGTCGAATGACGATAAAAACTTGTGAGAAGCCTCCCAGTTCTCTGGGACCACCCTGCCGTAGGACGGACCCGTTGGGGGTTCCGCCCAGCCGCTTCCCTTAATAGCTTTAGTTTTCTAATTAGGTCCTACCACATTTATGTGTGACACTTAAAGTCAGCTTCATTAATTAAGCCTTTTAGGGAACAGGGTTCGTTTGCATAACTTATAGCACAGACACAAAAACAGAGCAAAGCAGTCTATTGACAAACAAGATCAAACAAGTTCCTTAACTTATCTTCAAGTTAATCTTTGTCTCCCGCCCATACAGGAGAAATTATGTTTCGCTTCTGTCCAACAGAAGTATCCCTTCTGCCCTGTAGAAGTAACTGGTCCAATTCACATGGCACCACAAACTCAATCCTTTATCTAGAATAGGATCTCCCAACATGCCCAGATGTTGGGGGCCACGGAGGTCTTCAACTCCATTCTAGACCTAGCAAGGGGTGTCCAGAGATCCAACTGACCCATAAGCTATCTAGGAGCGAAACATCATTCCCGTGGTTGGCCTTTTCACCACTCGACCTTCGGCCCATGAATCGAGCAGTGCCCTCTCGGGTTACTACGTGGTGCGACCATGGAGGTGATCCACCCGTACAATATATCATTCCTTAATTAAATCCTTTAAGAATCAAGCACAAACAAGTCATTCAGCCTAATATCATTTTCCAAGAAAACATTCCTTTATTCCCATGGCGACTTGTCATCACAGACCCTTGCCATGCATTTACCATAAATCACAAGCACTTGGAATAATCATCCAAACAACAACTAACAACCCGTTGAATGTAAAAGCATTTAGGATATTGTTTGATCAACCAACAAAACCAATTGCATTCTTTCCAAAACAATGCAAGAGTAGATGAAATAATATTTCCCATTGCATAATTGCTCTCCCCCCCGGGATCTAAGAGCAATATTATGCAAAAATGTTCTTAACACTTTCTTCCTTCGGCTAGAGCATATCTTAAGGGTTCAAACACTATTCATGATGTAAGTTCTATAGGTCACTTACCTTGCTTGATAACCCAACCCTGGATTTGGATTGGCAAAGTCATCGTTATCCGACGGATCTCAAGACATCTTAGTTTTAACCCTTATGATTAATTTCTTGTCCTAGCTCTTAGTCAAGTCATGAGGCAACTAGAAATTTATCCTCATATATCAAACATGTTATAGGCATAACGTGTGAATACTTAATAAGATAAGTGCGAGATGAACTCAAGTAATTAGACTCCTAGGCTCTTAGGCTAAGTACTTTTGAAGTATCTAAACTTTAAAATTAGTACTTTCTATTCATGATTCTCAATGTCGTATTCTTTTAGTAATTGTGCTATTTGTAACCCTTGACTATACTTTAATCTAGCACTTGTATGCACAAGCTTTTAATGTCGTTCTTTTGATGACTATGCCATTCATAACGCTTGACTAACTCTTCCTTGTAATTGCTCTACTAGCAAATAAGTCATATGTAACTAGGTGCAATTCTCTTCCCTTGATATATGCACTTCACAAACTCCATCTTTCGAGTAGGTGAGATATTTATCCTTTTCCATGACCTATTCTCGTGCAATAGTATGGAGCCTAACGTATCTCATACGAGAATCAAAGCAAGCATCTATCAATTTGAAAATACATTACTTACGACCGAAACTGCAGTTGGATTGACATTGATGCCTTTGCCCGAAGCCTTGCTGCTGGTTGCAGGATTGTCATTCGCACGCGACATTCTTCGCTTGGAGGTCATCGTCCGCAAGTAGACTCAAGAGATTAAGAAGGTGGAATAGATTCAAGATGGGAGATCGTAAGAGAAGATGGTTAAGTCGAGGATCGAGATAGAGGGAATTGAGCTAATTCTCTCCCTTGCAGCCTCTCGAGGTGACTCTTCTCTCTCTCTCTCTCTCTCTCAAGCTCTCTTTCAAGATCTTCCTCACAATCTCTTGAAGGAGTATCCTCCTCTCTACCTCTCTCTCGCAGCCTCTCGGGGTCTCCTTATGCTTCCTATGCCTCTCCCATGCCTCATATTTATAGTGAATTAGAGAAGAGGGCTTGTGGTTGAGAAGTAGAGCTCTTTATGGAGGGGGATCTTGGAAAGGTCAGTGATCTGATACTCAGATCATAAATCTGATGGCTCCATTGGCTCCGAAAGGGGGATAAAACTCCAAGACACTTGGTTAGAAAGCTCTTGGTTCACTCCTTCTTCTTTTCTCTGTTCAAAGTGCTGTCCAGTGCCTGTGAACTGCGATCGCGGCGCGCGCAATTTCGCAAATCCTCTCTTTATTTTTTTCTTTTTATAAAATCTCCAAACTAACTAAAATATCTCTTGTCTGTTCTTTTAAATGACATCCAGTTTCTAAAAATCTCCATATCTTTTTTTAGGATAATATCTAAAGTATCTAAAATATACTAGTTTTGCCCAAAATCGAATATTTTTGGACCATCCAAACTATACACATTAACCTAGTGATTAATATAACTCATAAGTCTCGTTCACGTTGTAATTTACGTGAAGGGTGGCTATGGTCCTTGCCAATCCGAGAAAAATATCGAATTTACGACTCTTGATTTTTCTAAATAAAATATTTTAAATTAAATAAAAATTATTAACAATTAATGTTAGTTAGTTTTTACCTTAATTAGTCTTTAGTTAGTAAACTTACTAACTTGTTAATTGACTAGCTAACTTTCGAACCAACCAACTAACTTTTATTGTGCAGAGATATTACATCCTCCTCCGCTTAGAGAAATCGAGATGTCCTCATCTCGATAGAAATAGGGAGTATCATCTTGGAACCTGTGGGGTATGGACCCACCATGCTTTCGCTGCGGTACTCTGATCTCTCACAGACATATGGTCTTTTGAAACAACAACCTATGGTATTTGATATATCCGAGTCTTTTGGTTATAATAGAAAATTTATTGTAGTTACATCTCATGGATATCTTCTAGGTTTTTCCTAAGCACTTGGTGTATTCTAGATCACTGGAGCTTGTACAACTTTATTTCCTGCAAGCTCAAGTTCTCTTCGAGTTCTGTTGGGACAATTGATATAGTTATGTCCAATGTTGTGGCACTCGGAGCATCGGTGTTTAGGGTGCTTTGGACATTCCCTTTTTGAAATGACCTAACTCCCTGCAATAGAAACATCGTGGAGATTTATCACTTGCAGTCACAAGGTTCTTGGTTGTCCTTTGCAGGATTTTCTTCTTTAGACCAAAGTGTCCTAGGATTCTTTTAGCAGATTGGAGTGGTCCTTTGTCTTGGAAACTACATTTCCAGATTGTCCTGTCCTTAGTTCGGGACTAAGCTCCATGGACAATTGGCTTTGCTTGTAATACTAAAGAATACTTCCAAGCTTTGACATTCTGGTAAGACCCAATCTATATTAGTTGAGAAGAAATGACTTAAGAAAAATTCATTGCACGTTATAACTATCATTCCTTGCCAGAGTATCTCTAATCATTTGCAAGTTCTAGGCTCAAAATAGATGGAACTCATATTATTGAAGTTAATTGTAGTCACAAGAGCAAGGTTTATTCCAATACAAGTTGTATTTCATGTCGATAAAATTTCTAGGGTTTCTAATAATCCTGAAGTGGTGTAGTAGGTTCTAAGTCTTCGTCTTCGTCTGATTCCTCTATATATCCGAAGACTGCACTTGTGTAGCTTCGTTTTCTTGGAGGCTCCGTATCTTTTAGACTTAAGTTAGGGCAGTTTGCTTGGACATGTCCTAGTTCATTGCAATGGAAATATTGACGGTAGGGACATCTCCTAAGGATGTGCCCTATCTCTCCACATGTATGGCATCTCTTACCTAGATCTCGGGAGTCATCTTTACTAAAATTTTCCGATTTAAATTCTTGGACGATTGGATTCGCTCGAAGTAATGCGTCTTGCAAGTCCGTTGGACGCATTGCTTCAAGACGGTGGTTCAGAGGAGTGTTTAGGCCATGGCAAAACTTGGATACTTGTTGCGCAATATCCATAGGTGGTGCGTATTTTAGTAGGGTTACAAACTTTGAGTAGTAAGCTTCCAAAGTTAATTCTAGTTGCTTTAGCTTGAAGAATTCATTCATCTTCAAAGTCTGGTAGGTTGGCGAAAGGTATCGTCCGCGTACAGCATCTTTCAGCTGAACCCAAGTAACAGGGGCTTCAGAAACACCTTTATCTTTGCACCATTGCTTCCACCATAATCGAGCCTGGCCAACTAACTTAAGTTTGGCTATCATTGCTTGATTGGTAGAGGCAGTTCCCGAAGCAAAGAAATAGTCATCTATCGACTCAATCCATATCTCTGCCTCTGCTGTGATGTCTATCCCTTCTCCATCAAACTCGGGTGCCTTAATTTGCTTGAGAAGGAATTTCTTCTCTTGCATGTCAACATTTGTGGGTACAGAAGGTGCCTAACAATCAAGCCATACTACTTAGATTATTTTGTTTAGGATATGTCTACAAACCATACATTAATCAATCACGTATCATTACAAAGTTTTGCTCTGATACCAACTAAGAGGTGCCCGCCCATCGGCTTTCCAGGCACTTTTTTAGCGGTCTATCGAGAAACGAATCTAAGCGTCGCTGCTCGGCACTCCCAGGGAATGTTCCGAGTTTTATCGCCTAGGGTTTCCCGAATCCGCCTCGCAACGGAACGTTCACGACCGAACCCACTAGAAACGACCTGAAATTCGGGTTTCTAGTTGTCAAGGTCTCCTGTTAGCATTCTAGCGTCGGGTTTTGGACATCCTACTTTACGCAGAGATACCCAATCTGAAGCAGACCCATGCCGCACTTGGTTCAAAGAGAATGGGAAACGAGAGGGATGCACTGCTCAATCTCTCTGCCCACAGGGCATAGTCCCATTCTGGTCCCCTAAAACGCCATGAATCGGGTTCTAACCTATCAATATCTAAAGGTCGAATGACGATAAAAACTTGTGAGAAGCCTCCCAGTTCTCTGGGACCACCCTGCCGTAGGACGGACCCGTTGGGGGTTCCGCCCAGCCGCTTCCCTTAATAGCTTTAGTTTTCTAATTAGGTCCTACCACATTTATGTGTGACACTTAAAGTCAGCTTCATTAATTAAGCCTTTTAGGGAACAGGGTTCGTTCGCATAACTTATAGCACAGACACAAAAACAGAGCAAAGCAGTCTATTGACAAACAAGATCAAACAAGTTCCTTAACTTATCTTCAAGTTAATCTTTGTCTCCCGCCCATACAGGAGAAATTATGTTTCGCTTCTGTCCAACAGAAGTATCCCTTTTGCCCTGTAGAAGTAACTGGTCCAATTCACATGGCACCACAAACTCAATCCTTTATCTAGAATAGGATCTCCCAACTTGCCCAGATGTTGGGGGCCACGGAGGTCTTCAACTCCATTCTAGACCTAACAAGGGGTGTCCAGAGCTCCAACTGACCCGCAAGCTGTCTAGGAGCGAAACATCATTTCCGTGGTTGGCCTTTTCACCACTCGACCTTCGGCCCATGAATCGAGCAGTGCCCTCTCGGGTTACTACGCGGTGCGACCATGGAGGTGATCCACCCGTACAATATATCCCTCCTTAATTAAATCCTTTAAGAATCAAGCACAAACAAGTCATTCAGCCTAATATCATTTTCCAAGAAAACATTCCTTTATTCCCATGGCGACTTGTCATCACAGACCCTTGCCATGCATTTACCATAAATCACAAGCACTTGGAATAATCATCCAAACAACAACTAACAACCCGTTGAATGTAAAAGCATTTAGGATATTGTTTGATCAACCAACAAAACCAATTGCATTCTTTCCAAAACAATGCAAGAGTAGATGAAATAATATTTCCCATTGCATAATTGCTCTCCCCCCCGGGATCTAAGAGCAATATTATGCAAAAATGTTCTTAACACTTTCTTCCTTCGGCTAGAGCATATCTTAAGGGTTCAAACACTATTCATGATGTAAGTTCTATAGGTCACTTACCTTGCTTGATAACCCAACCCTGGATTTGGATTGGCAAAGTCATCGTTATCCGACGGATCTCAAGACATCTTAGTTTTAACCCTTATGATTAATTTCTTGTCCTAGCTCTTAGTCAAGTCATGAGGCAACTAGAAATTTATCCTCATATATCAAACATGTTATAGGCATAACGTGTGAATACTTAATAAGATAAGTGCGAGATGAACTCAAGTAATTAGACTCCTAGGCTCTTAGGCTAAGTACTTTTGAAGTATCTAAACTTTAAAATTAGTACTTTCTATTCATGATTCTCAATGTCATATTCTTTTAATAATTGTGCTATTTGTAACACTTGACTATACTTTAATCCAGCACTTGTATGCACAAGCTTTTAATGTTGTTCTTTTGATGACTATGCCATTCATAACGCTTGACTAACTCTTCCTTGTAATTGCTCTACTAGCAAATAAGTCATATGTAACTAGGTGCAATTCTCTTCCCTTGATATATGCACTTCACAAACTCCATCTTCCGAGTAGGTGAGATGAAATTTATCCTTTTCCATGACCTATTCTCGTGCAATAGTATGGAGCCTAACATTTCTCATACGAGAATCAAAGCAAGCATCTATCAATTTGAAAATACATTACTTACGACCGAAATTGCAGTTGGATTGACAGTGATACCTTTGCTCGAAACCTTGCTGCTGGTTGCAGGATTGTCATTCGCACGCGACATTCTTCGCTTGGAGGTCATCGTCCGCAAGTAGACTCAAGAGATTAAGAAGGTGGAATAGATTCAAGATGGGAGATCATAAGAGAAGATGGTTAAGTCGAGGATCGAGATAGAGGGAATTGAGCTAATTCTCTCCCTTGCAGTCTCTCGAGGTGACTCTTCTCTCTGTCTCTCTCTCTCTCAAGCTCTCTTTCAAGCTCTTCCTCACAATCTCTTGGAGGAGTATCCTCCTCTCTACCTCTCTCTCACAGCCTCTCGGGGTCTCCTTATGCTTCCTATGCCTCTCCCATGCCTCATATTTATAGTGAATTAGAGAAGAGGGCTTGTGGTTGAGAAGTAGAGCTCTTTATGGAGGGGGATCTTGGAAAGATCAGTGATCTGATGCTCAGATCATAAATCTGATGGCTCCATTGGCTCCGAAAGGGGGGTAAAACTTCAAGACACTTGGTTAGAAAGCTCTTGGTTCACTCCTTCTTCTTTTCTCTGTTCAAAGTGCTGTCCACTGCCTGTGAACTGCGATCGCGGCGCGCACGATTTCACAAATCTTCTCTTTATTTTTTTCTTTGTATAAAATCTCCAAACTAGCTAAAATATCTCTTGTCTTTTCTTTTAAATGACATCCAGTTTCTAAAAATCTATATATCTTTTTTTAGAATAATATCTAAAGTATCTAAAATATACTAGTTTTGCCCAAAATCTAATATTTTTGGACCATCCAAACTATACACATTAACCTAGTGATTAATATAACTCATAAGTCTCGTTCACGTTGTAATTTAGTGAAGGGTGGCTACGGTCCTTGCCAATCCGAGAAAAATATCGAATTTACGACTCTTGATTTTTCTAAATAAAATATTTTAAATTAAATAAAAATTATTAACAATTAATGTTAGTTAGTTTTTACCTTAATTAGACTTTAGTTAGTAAACTTACTAACTTATTAATTGACTAGCTAACTTTCGAACCAACCAACTAACTTTTATTGTGCGGAGATATTACATAAAGAGTCATCAATCCTAAGACAAGTAGCCTTGCTCTTATAGGATATGCAAGAGTATAGACCACAAGGGCTTGGGTTTAACGGCCTTGTGAGAGAACATCATTGTACTTGGACATGGTTGACCTCACAAAACATAAATTGAACAATTGGGAAGTAATGAGACAAAACAACAAGGGACATTAAACAAGGAATGGGGGAAGGCTTAAACCAAAGATCACGATGAGCTTAAACCTGTCGGAAACCATGACCCACATGAGTAACACCTCAAATCCACAAGGAGAGAGAAATGAAAAACTCATAAGGGAATAGTAGCACACCATAAAGAGATCATCATACATTACCCCACACACATAGGGATATAGGGGAATTGAATGTGCCTATATAGCCAGCAACACCAAGGGCCACAAAGATAGCCTTAGCTCAAGCACTCATAGTGCTAGCACCACATTGTCTCTATTCGGATATTGAGAACATTAAGCCTCCAAAGGAAGACCGATAGGAACTCCCATTTCTTTATCAAGGATCATCAAGCTCATAGAAACAATGGTCACCCAATAACACTTTGAGACCATGGTTGGGATGAGTTCTAACATGGACACTCTAGATTTTTGATGCAATGGTTCTTCATAGATATCCTACAACTCATTACACTCTACAATCAGCATACCAAAATATAACATGTAGGAAGACCTACAAAGGAAATCTTAGCCAGCCTAGAAGCAGAGAAAAAATTAGGAAAATACCTCATCAAACAGGTGGCTAGATTTGTAGAAATCAAAGAATAGATAGAAGAAGGAAACAAATTGAACCGTTACAAATACAATACATTGTGGACCTACTAGAAGGGACAAAAACAAAAAGGGAAACAAGAGAGGTTGGAACATTTAATGCTAATCTTAGCCCATTCGAGCTCCTACTTAAACAATTGCTAGATGGAGCTTCAATAGAAAAAGATAGTGTTGCACTAGCCACTATACTTTTGATGGACGATCCTTATAGATTTGTTGAGAAAATTGAGCAAGTTTGAGAGGAAGATAACCTCACATATGTTGACAAGAAATCATAAGCTTTTGGGTTGTCTAGGTGAGAAAGGATGAACATGATACACCAACCTAGGCGATGTAGAGAGGAATGATTTTAACACCCTTAAGTACTTGCTCATCACACATTTCTTGGAGGGAGGATATGCTGATATTCTAGTTATCAAGCTTATGAATGTGAGCCAAAAGAACAAGGATAAAATCCAAGACTACATCACTCAAGTGTGTGGAGTCTCTATAAGGCCCCTATAAGCAAATCCTTGCCCCATTGAATGACCTACATTAAGGGTAGTATCCACTATCTTCATCCCCTATATTAGGAATGAGAAATTGTACAAGGCCTTAGCTAGTAACCCAAGCTTGCAATAAGATGTATTGGCTAGTGTATTTGAAGAAGCCATAAGAGTGGACAACTTACCAAAGGAAAGGAGCAGTAAGACCACCTAGTCAATCGGGATCATCATGATTTATTGTGAAAGATCCACTATCGATAGCGAGAAAGCAACATTTGAAGCACATGGCAAGGGAAAGGGAGTGGACTTCTAGCAAGAGATGTCTAACCTCAATCTAGAGATTGTCATAATCCATGATGCCTTGCGGAGACCTACTAAAACTAATGTATAGTGCTTGAACAACAAAGGCAATCATCTACAAGAGTAGAATGCCTAGAACCTAGATCTAGAACATGTGCCAACTATGGAAGGTATAGGCATGAAGTCATCCATTGTAGATTTCCTCAACACTTGCCTTAACGACAACCTTATCTAGTAATAGCATCAAATGAACTGTCAGTTTGGTAGAGGAGCTCCAATAGCTCTTCTAGCACCTATAATGATCAAAGCCAAGCTACATCTAGGGTAGACATTAACCCAACTGCCATATTTAACCCCCATCACCAATCATAACTTTGCCCCAAAGTGATACTCTTATACATTATGTTGAGGAGCTAGTGGAAGAAGAGCCTTATGTAAACCTGTACATCTCATACAATAAAGAAAAAAACCTTGTTCTTGTGGACTATAGGCCATTTTTGGTGATGACATTGGGTAGGGGAAGATGTTGACGATTAGGAGGAACGTAGTCCCAAGAGCCTATGGCATGTTGGAAATTTGGTCACCTTGGACACATCTCCTAATAGTGCCCTAAGAAGGAATAGGCTAATAAAGAAAAAGTCAAGTTGCGATGCCCTAGGTGTGGTGTCATACATTTGTATGCAAATTGCCCTAGGAGGAAAGTATCAACAAGTGGCTCAAGTATATCATGCATTCCCTTGGGATTGTTTGGTGTCAAATCTTTGGATGATGAGGCCACCCCTATACCACTACATGTGATGACTAGGGCACAAGCCAAGCAGGCTAGAGTATCAATACTTGGGCTGAGCAATGTTGAAATTTTCTCTATTGGCAAGAAAAATAGGAAAAAGAAGAAGAAAAGAATGGAAGGAAAGATTAATTTCAAGAGTGATAGTGCTACAACGCTAACATTAAGGAGAAAAATACCAGATGCATGACCGAAAAACTCAACTCTAAAAAATTGAGACAAAGGGGAGTGCAAAGGTAGAAGAGTACCCTAATCCCAGGCACCAAATGGAGATCATAGAGAAATTGAGGGGTTGGGTAGAAAGCTTGAGTTCATATTGGATTGTTAATACTACATCATGAGGATCAATAAATATCCAATGTAGATCCACCTCCCTCTCCAACTTACATATGATCAATAATGAGCCAAGGGCACAAACCTCACACCCAAGTAGGTGAATCCACCTTGGCTCAACATGATTTGGGGACATAACCACAACTATCCACTAGGAGGGACAAAACCAAAGAGGTTGACATAGGACTACTAGTAGCACTCATGTCCACTCAATTATTGTTGAGACAAAATGGGAAATGTTGAATACATTCAAGACATGGTTTGAGGAGGGAGGATGATTAACAGTACCACAAGAAGCAAACAATGACACCCACATTCCAAGTGTGACACCCTCCTCAATGCCAAGGACACTACATATTAATGCCTTTTAGAAAGGAACCGAGATGCATGCTATTATACTAGTTATAGCATTAGGAGATGCAACTCGAAAAGGCATCATGGATACAAGGTTAGGAGTGAGTGTCCTTAGCCACATAATGTTACAAGCATGGGATAATCCCCTTATGGAAACTACTAGATTCAATGTGACACATGCTAGTAGCACAAAAGTTTGTCCATTTGAAGTATTAAAAGACTAGCCAATCAAGATAGCTAGAGTCTAGTTCTCAATGAATTTCATTGTAATGAAGGGTATAGACTATGATATATTACTAGGAAGACCCTGGATGCAAGGTGCCCAAGTGATAGAAGACTAGCTTAATGGGATAATGTTTTTCAAAAATAGAACAGAAGCAATTTGAGTGGAGTGGATAGGTGCCGATATATTACTAGGAAGACCCTAGATGTGAGGTGCCTGAGTGATAGAAGACTAGGGTAATGTGCTAATGTTATTTAAAAATAGAATAGAAGTAGTTTGTGTAGAGATGGACACTTGGAAATCCTCATCAATTAATCTAGATGACATTTTTGTTGTGCTCAAAGGAGAATCACATGGCAAACCCGATTATGGCCCCTTGCCCAAGTACATCCCTTGTCCAAAGGACAAGTGCAATTGGATGTACATATTGGCAACCATTGACCTACCATTATCTGATGAGGAGGATGACTGCAAGAGGGCTAATGAGAAAGTGAGCATGTTTATTCAATGAAGCTAGGCAAGTTGGTATACCTAAGAATGATGACCTACCCATAGTACCTCGTGCATGATGGCAAGAAGCTCAAATTAAAGGCCTATGATATACCATGTTCCAACAAGAAAATTAGAATTGCATATGATCCTTGAGTATTTGATAGCAAATTAGTTGACATCCTTGTAGCTGCATAAAATCTCTCAAGGACCTTATGGAAGACCCAGAAATGAAAATGGACTAGAGTGCATGATCCAAATCTCTTGTATGAATGGGCTCTAGTCAAAGACAATGAGGATTTGAAATGTGATGAGCAAGTAAAGGACAAGAGGTCTTTGAAAATGGGAGAATGCTAATGTGACGAATGCATAGACTATGACTATAGAAGTGAAGTGAGTAATGATGAAGTAGATACCATTGAGACTATGACACAAATGAATGAAAAATTGAGCACATAATTATGGACTTTAAGCCTAAAGATACTAATGCGTTCAAGGTTGAAAAAACATTCATCAAGGTGGATTACAGTCGATCTTGGCTGGAACACCTAGATGTGGTTGATTGTGAGTTGGCCAAATTGATCCAATTTGAATCTACAACAATGTATTACATAAGATTGCCATAAAAAAATTGACCACCAGGTGAAAGTCCCTCTTCTAGTGAAGGTTGTGAGTTCAACTCACAGTTTGAAATGAGCTTTGATAATGACCTTGAGATACCACAACTCTCTAAGACTCGACACACTAAAGGGGACCTTCTAGTCCACTTGAGGCATATAAGGTTAAAGGAGTAGAGAAAGAAATAGCCCAAGGACTCAAAAGTATAATGATAGAAGAAACCCCATGATCAACCAAAATGCTTCATAAAGTTCAAAGAAGATGACTGAATAGTGGTGTTAGTGGAAACCAAAAGGAAAGGTAAGTGTAGTGAACCCATCGAGGGACCTACCATAAGTTCAATGAAGTTAACTTGGAAAAGGAAGGGAAAAAACCTTGACTTGTATTCATAGCTGATGATTTGATTGAAGAGGAGGTGATCAACCTCATTCATCTCTTAAAATAATTCTCAGATATGTTTGCATTTTCCATGGAATAGCTAAAAGGAAATGATCCGAGTACAGTAACTCATACCATCCCTATTGTCCCTTGATGCAATATTGGTCAAACAAAGACCTTATGCCATGAAACCTAAGCATATTCATTCTATAAAAGAAGATATTGACAAGATCTTGAGCATTGGATTCATTTAGGAGATTGAGCACATGGATTGAATATCACCCATTGTTATTGTACTAAAAAGAATAGAAAGATATGAGTGTGTATTAACTATAAGAAAGATAGTGCAAGGCCAAAGAGAGACAACTATCCTTTGCCTTACACTAAGAACATGCTTGAGAGAGTGGCAAGGAAGGAAGCCAATAGCTTTTTGAATGGGTTTTTGATGTATAACCAAGTGCAAGTCCACCTAGATGTCATGCAAAAAATGGCATTTTCTATAGAAGGGGGAGTGTTTGCTTATATACTCTTGCCATTTGGGCTAACTAATTCTGCTATCACCTTTCAATGCCTCATGTATGTAATCTTCAAAGACATGCTCAAGAAATGGTTAGAAGTATCTGCCAATGACCTATGTGTTCATATCAACTAAGAGGAACAATTGGAAAAACTTTACATCATCTTTAAGCGGTATAGAAAATATGGTCTCTTATTGCTCCTTGAAGTGCTAGTTTTGGTTCAAACATAGCTACATACTAGGGCATGTACTGTCAAGGAATGGGATTGCCACCAACTTCTCAAAAGTTAAAGTGATTGTGGATCTTTTGCCTCTGATGACAAACTATAAGGGAGTTCAATGTTTTCTACATCATATTGGATATTAACGGTGTTTTTTGTTGAACTATGTATTAATTCCTAGACCTATACAAACTATTGATTATGTTTGAGTGGATAGAGAAATATTAGTGTTAAAGATGGCGATGGTTAGTAGCCTTCAAAGAAGCTGGGAGTCACCAACGGTGCATTAGTGAGCTGATGGATGCAGGAGTAGTGAAGACCATTCTCTCCATCGATATGCCATGCCAGATGGTCTTCACTACTCTTGCATCCTCAATGGCGATGTATCTTGAGCGCAACAATCTTCTCTAGAGTTTCGAAGGCACTCTTTGCATTCCACTCCTTTGATTTTGGTAGCAAATATGCTATTTCCCTAATTCCTCCCACTACTTTGATAAACGTCACAAGTTGTTTCTTGGCTTTGGTTAACCCAATTATTGTTCCCTCAATACTCCCAACTCCACCCTCACTTCCAATTCCAATGGCTCACCCACCCAGTATCTCCTTTTCAAAGTTCTTTGGATCTTCCAGTGAGGATCAATATGCCTGTATGCATCAGTTTGATGTAGCATACACAATCAACTTTCTTGGCTAAGTCAATGAGCCTCATAAGATTGTCGTATTTGAATCTTTGATGCAAAAAAATGGCATGACATGGCTAGTCGCAGGACATGGCTAGCCAACATGGAATGAGGCACTCAACACATTCCGTATTTGGTCGAACCTGTCGAACCTAATCGGACAGATGCATAGAAACTTGGAAGACTTTGCCACTTTAAGCAAGGAGATCGATCAGTCTAGGCATATACCACCAAGTTCACTATTCTCAATAGTTGAATTGATCCCAATGCTCATCAACCAAATGATGAGATGTTGAGCACACTCTATGTTCATAGTTTCAATAAACCTATCCGTAAAGCATTTTCTTTTGATGATTTATCAGGTAATAACATTTATCCATTCTATAAGCAAGCTTTAGAAAAGTCAAGAAAATGGAAAAAATCCAATAAGTGAACTTCAAAGAATCAAAATGGTGACAATAGTGATTCCACTTTTGATTCTACCCTAGAGACAAAATCTAATAATGAAGAATCCGACTTCAAAGAGGGGGAGAAAAATCAAACCAAGAGTAAGAAGAAGGACAAGGGCAAGAAGACATCAGAAAACACCAAGAAAAATGAGGTAAAAAATCTCTAGTACACATATTGCAATAGTCCCAAGCACATTTAGGTTGGATATGGCCTAAACCAACAATGGTCTAGTATTTGCAATATGGCTACTCATAACACTGAGTATTGTTGGCATAATAGTGGCCAGAGCACCCCCTAGCCAATGGACAACTCTCTAGGCTAATCTAGTTCCTACACTAGCTATTGCTTATACAAATTAGGAGTATTTGCCACCTAGCGGTGGTTGTGGTGTGGCATGATAGAGATGGAAGAGGTTGAGGAAATTTTTGACCCTTCTCTAAACATTGTTTCTTTTGCATGTAGGAATGACATTGGAGATTAGAGTGTCCTGATGCTCAAGCCTACAATTCTCAAAAAAGACAAGGACGAGGCCTATCACAAATGCCCGCGGAGCTAACATTGTGAAAATCAAGGAGTTGTTAGAACTAGATGTTCATGTGATTACCCAGTTATGCAAAATCTACAAAGATGCTGCATTGTGACCCATAGAAACTTCATGGCCTAGGCAAGAGAGTTCACCACCAAGTGGCAAGATTGTGGATTGTGAGCCAATGGCGATGTAATATTTGATTCCATTCTCTAATCTGAAGGTCAAACCCAAAAATTGGTTTGGCAGCTCGTGCATGGAGAAACATTTGTAGTCTAATGTGCATGCCCCATGAGACAAACAATCAAGTTGCAAGAGAGGATTTGCAACCTAGTGGAGTGAAGAATCGAGGTAGACACCCCGGGATTCACAAAGAAAAGGAGCTAAAAGTTTATCCTAGCAAGGAGAAGAGCCAAGTATTGAGATTGACAACCTTGGTAAAGATCACAAGATGAATTTGAAAGATCACCCCGATTAGCGATAGAGTAAAACCTAGGATACAAATCCTTGTAGAAGTAGACACTAGCAGTTCAATGCTATAGCCTACAATAGTGGAAGGGAACATACCAAGCACTTTGGTTGTTCCAAACTCATCCAAAGGATCAACCAAATGGGACCGTGAATATTGCCATTAGGTGGACTTTTGAATCTTGTCCAGACTTTCAAGGATCACTTCTTAAAGATGATCCTAGAGCGCCCTGTAGTACCAAAACCAGAACTAGCAACTATGATGGCCCATGCTCTGAAGGCAATAGTTTGTAAAATTCAACAAGAGCCAATGCCAGCAAGCCCCTTGTCTAATACGACCATTCTGGCTATTCCTGTTTGATGCAAGGACCAGATCATTCAAAACATCTTGTTCAATAGTGGATCCAGTGTGTCAATATCATCACATTGGCCACTTGTCAAGAATTGGGATTGATGGATCATCACATTGGCTCCCTTTAAGAATGGCCAATTAGCAACAAGTAAGACCTCTTGGTATCATCTACTTTGTATTTTTGAAAATTGCTACAATTTAATTTTTGGTTTCCTACCATGGCATCCTTCTAACTCACCATTGAGGAGGTTTTACCCCCAAACCCTAAGGCCCTTGTAGATGTCCATGACTCTCTATAGCTCACCAACTTTGTCAACCTCGTATGGAGCACAATGCCAGTTCACCTTGACACCCAAACCATCATGGAGCAGCTCCTCATAAGCTCCACAATCCACATTTAGGGCCTCAAATATACACTCTTTGCAAAGAGAGTACATGAGAAGCTATGCTTGCCCCACCATGGTGAAGCTAATCTACCAATGCTCTCCACCACCGCCATTGAGGATATTTTCAACCCCATCCTCAACAAGGAGTACCAGTTGAGCAACCTCATTGATGCCCACAAACCCAAGTTTGATGCTCTCTTCCTATAAGCCAATGTGTTTAGCATCTCCAAGAAGATAGCCTCTCTCTTATTCTCTCCTTTTGATACCCCCATTGGGAGTGCCTCTTTGTTGAGGCAAGGCATCTATCCCATAGGCCAACCCTCCTTCAAAACCATGAAGGTGATGTGTGGACAACACTTTACCCTACTCTTCTCCCCACCCATCCTTCTTAGCCCTCCTTGCCAACTTTTCTCCCTTGCAGTAGACGTTGCCCAGTCTCACCTTGAGACAAGAAACATGCTAGATCCCACCCCTACCCCTCCAAAGGAGGCCATGGAGTAGTGCACTAAAGACCAAGTCCTCAAAAAGGAGCACCAACCTACCACCACCATTGCCTAGCAGTCTGCCAAGCAAGATTTGCCACCCTAGTAGTGCCAACCTCCCTAGTCCCCCCAAAAGTCCACCGTGCCACTAGCCTCTTTGCCAAACTTGCCCTCCTTAAGTTGAAGGGCCAAAAGTGATAGTGGGTGGAGGAGACCACATGCGACAATAAGCTCCCTACTCTCACTTCTACTTCGACTAGTCTAGATAGCACCTCCTCTACTGCCATTTTCCTCCCTGCCAACTTGTCCTAGCGATTGGTTTTTTTTCCCCCAGAGTTAAGATGGAGATGGCTCACTAGTCATTGAACCTTATCAATGGATTCTTGACTAGGTAGCAGCATCAGCAAAGCAGCAAGACCTCATCCCCCAAGTGGACTACCTCAAGCAGGCCAACATTGCCCTCTCCAAGCAACTTTGACAAAAGAACACCGCTCTCACTCCAAGAACATTGACAAAGGCTAGAGGCATGCTAATAGGTGCAACTCGCCTTTGCCAATGATATCAGGAGTAGAGTGCAATGGTTGGAGTGAAAGAATTTTTTTCTCCAAGTGCAGGTGGCTAGAGTAAAGAACTTGGATGGTGTGACCCCGCTCTCCTTGGAGATAATTGAAGAACTCTTGCTCGGAGCTCCCACCAATGCCCAACAAATTGGATGAGCTGGAATCTAATACCAAGTTTTCTCCCCTTATTCCCCCCACTGAAACTTCCCCCCATCCACCACAACAAGGTGAAAGCACCCCTGTCGACTCTACTCCCTCTCACTCCCACTTTACATCAGACTCCATGACCAAGTTCAAACTTTTTGCCCTGCTGGATTGCCCACACTCTAGATCCTTATAGACCAACCACCTAGGGAACAAGAAACTGTAGCCAAGTAGCACTGTTTGCCCATTGATAAATGCAAATAGGTTACCACAAAGGAGCCCATCGGTACCTTGAGCGAGGAAGATATGTCTCCACAACCACCAACTTCAGACTTCTTTAACTTCTCAGTTGGCACCAATTCTACCAATCCGAAGTGGTAGCTCATGATGGAGTGCTAATAAGCATTGGAGCACTATAATGCTGAAGCAGAGGAGAGGATTTGTTGAGAAACACAGACCTATCGGCTATGGTGGACGCAAGTTACAAACACACGATACATTATCCGAATGAGAAATTGTAACTCAAGTGAATTAGGTTCCAAGATATATTATCTTGGACTCATAAACACAATCTTGAGTGACTCAAATTGATAGTACCATTGCATTGAAATGAGTATCAAGTACATGCCTTTATATCTTTTTGGATAGTACCACTTTTCCTCTCTATGCTTATAGGATTTTGAACATCTCTTCCTAGAGATTCTAGAGCATACATCTTTGTCATATCTCTCATACAAAACCACTTAATATGGGAAAGCCTCTATATCAGCCATTGTTTGCTATTCTCAACACCTCCCCTCAAATGATGAGTTCCTAAACCTGCTGGCATCCCCCCCCCCTTACATGTGGACATGGATCAGGAGACTAGCTCTTTGGTAGCCTTAGTCAAGCCAAGCTTGAAACTTTACATTTTTGGTAGGGTTTGTTACATCCACTATGGGAAGTAGATCCACTAAGGGAATTTGAGATCCACTATGGGAAAGCATGATCCATGATGGAAATTTTTTTGCAAAAAATTTTGTTTGTAGGAATGGAAATTTCTTTATCTTCTTCTTGCTTTAAGACATTGCTAACAGCATGAGTGAGAGGTGTAACTCTTTTCAAAGTGTTTGTTGCCAAAAGATGATAGAACATTCCAACCCAAAAAAGGTCTGCCACAAATTTTGTCATACTAACTTTAGCAATGCCATCAGTAAATCCATGTTGCATAAAGGCAAGGCCCTCAATCAATATTGCTGGTGGTATATAGAAAAGCAGTACTATGATTGAAATATATGCATAGAGGTTTGTACTGTCCATCCTTGTCATTGCTTTCTTGGAGTACACACTTTTGTAGGTAAATGCAATATTAGAAGTCATTGCACTGAGAAACCCAGTCCATTTGAAAGATAATTCCGTCAAAGAAGCCATTGACACACCAAGTGCAACTGGAGCTAGAGACAACTAGAGTTTGAAGGGAATCTGTTGGCCCAGAACAAATTGAGAAGCAACATCACTAAAGAAAGGTTCCGAAGCTTTAATGGTATGTGTGAATGACATAGCCACAGTTGCAAATGAGACGTTGCTCATCACATGTCCTAGAGCATGGCAGAAGGAGACTGGAACCAGTGCTAGATATCTTTCCAAAAACCCCTTTGGACTTTTAGTCACAATTGGGAATGAAAAGTCCCCACCTTCTGCATCTGCTGCTATAGCAATAGACACAGGTGACGTAGCTGTCCTAGCTTTTCCTCTTCATTGTAAGGACAGAGGTATGCCATGGCCTAAGCCTACCCCATAAGTTGATGTACTTAGGGATATTGAAAGAAGTTGTTTACTGCACATTTGAGAACCCAAAGAAAAGTAGACTGATTTCATGGTATTCAACCTATCATAAGGAGTGCACAAAAGTGCTGTTATCGAATCAGCAGCAGAGTGTCAACAAGTTTTTGCTACTCATGGTCCCGAAGCTAGGCCTTCTTGGAATATCACCACGTGTCACCTCAATGGAAACCACTCTTGCAAGCTCATATAAGTCAGCATATGATATGATGGGGAGCTGCTCCTTAATGGGATCCAGCAATCAAATAGTGATGTCAAGCCCGACATTGGATCCATGAGCAAGCTCCTCGGAATTGCAGATGGTTTCGAAAGGTCCCCCACTCTAGGTCTTCACATCATACGTCTCGGCTGCGTGCCAGGCTAGTCGCGGACCATGATGGGTGCACAGTTCTTCTCTGCGATCAAGGCTCATAGTTTTCTCCTTGCTTTGTTAACTGCATGCAGATACTCATTGTCTCTCTGACAGTAGGGTAAACCTTCTCCATTTACAAAAAGCTAATGAGAATGTGCTGATGCTTTGTAGATGAGAGAAAGCTTCACTGCTCATATGTTTCCTTGATCAACATCTTGATGACTTCTCTTCACATACACATGCTGTTGTTGCTACTGACCCCACTCCTAAAAACATGCCTTGTTTAGCCCAATGATCACACTGTAGCCTACTCTACAAGCATCTCCATTATATTCAATTTGGAAAATCAATTTCCTAGATAATCACAATGATGGCCTGAAGAAATTGAGATGGAAAAAGGATTTTGATGGCATGTACAAGGAGAAAAATCAAAATAGGAAGGATTTAAAGTATGTGGGGAAGAAGTAAGATGCGTCCACTAGCTATCTAGCTTAGCCATGGCTCTGATACCATGTTGAGAAACACAGACCTAGGTCGGCTATGGTAGACGCAAGTCAAACGAATGATACATTATCAAAATGAGGAATTGTAACTCAAGTGAATTAGGTTCCAATATAGATTACTCAAATTGATAGTACCACTGCATTAAAATAAGTGTCAACAAGTAGATGTGTTTATAGCTTTTTGGATAGTACCACTTTTCCTCTTTGTGCTTATGGGATTTCGGACATCTCTTCTATGCAATATTTGCTTTGGTCCCTCATCTTGTTGAAGGATATTCCCTTATGCTTGATGATTAATCAGACCTAGTTGCTTACTCCCTTACTGAAGAGAGCTAATCTTATTCTAGCAAGTACTTGCTAGATGGTTGGACTTCTCACATATGTGGCATTTGACGTTAGGGAAGTTTCTTGGAAACTGTTGACCACCACATGACGTACGGCTAAATATTGATGGACCACCCTTGTCAGGGTGCCGATTGGGATGGGAAAAATTATTGGACTACAAATTTGCATGATTTAGTTAGATTACTATATAGTCTACAGACTCTCATGGCTGTCAGGCTATGAGGGTAGTTTAATGAGCATAGAAGGCTCACGGCTAGATCCCTAAGGCCAGTGGTGTTGGGCCCATTTTTGGTCATGACAGGTGGTGCTTTGCTAAGAGTCGCTAATAAGTAGCAATTTTTGAATATTGGTTAATAGGGACTAGTTATTCAATGTATACCAAAGAGCATTGAAATAGATCCGTTATTTCATGATAGACACTGTCAAGTTGAGATTCAATGAGAATAAAGAGTTGAAAGGGTTAAACGGAGAGTAGAGATCATTAGGAGGTATTCTCCTAAGCAAAAAAGTCTAATATCATTAAGAGTGAGAGATCTTATTGACCCAAATAATATCCCATTTAGTCCATTAGGGGAAGAAGGAAGCTCTAGCATTCCCCTTTTCCCGAAAAGTTAATCTACTTCAGGCAGGAGTGTAACACCTTTGGTACAAACTCCTAGAGCAAGTCGAGTCATCATGATGGCACAATCAATCGTGATATTTGTAGGAATGGTGGATTTGCCATTGCTTGGTTTTTTCCTACCCATTTTTAATGGATTAGAAAAGGAGGATGCAAAACTTCATATTAGTGAGTTCCAAAAGTTAATGTTTAATTGTCAAATTCAAGATGGAGGACACCTTATGATGTTCTTTAATATGAGTTTAAAAGAAAGAGCTGTGGTGTGGTATAATGGGTTGGAAGTTGGAACCATATCTACAATAGATCTAATTTATGCGGCCTTTCAAAGAGAGTTTGCCCCTGAGAGAGAGGTAGCCAGTATTGGCTACATGTTCTAAATATGATACATCAAGAACCCCATGAGAATGCTCAAGCATATGCCAAGAAATTGAAAGAGGTATTTTGCAAATTGCAAACCTCTATTCCTATTCCACCTGCTGCCCAATTGCAATACCGTTTACATGGATTAGACTTCAATATCAAAGTATCCCTATCCAACTAATGGACCACCATTTTGGCCAACCAAGCTCAAACACTTATAGTTGCTTACAAAAATTAGGAGTACCAAAACCTAGTGGTAGAGGACGAAGAGACCGAAGGAAAATTTTGGCCATTCTCTAAACATTGTTTCTTTTGTATGCAAGGACACTAGAGATTCAAGTGTCTAGAAGCTCAGGGATATGATACCCAAAAATGGCTTAAAAAAGGCAAGGACAAGGCCTAACATCCATGCCTGGAGCCAACACAGTTGAAATCAAGGAACTAATGGAGCTAGATATTCACGTGGTAACTTGGTTCAAAAAAACATACAAGAAAGACACATTGAAACCCATAGGAGATTCATGGGTAGAGCAAGAGATAGTCTACCATATCGAGTGGTAGGATGGTCAGGAAAACATCCAGTTGTAAATATTTACCACTAATCTCGGAAGTTGGTTTGGTAGCTCATGGGCAGAGTAAAATCCTCCATAGCAAAATGATGATTGAAATGATAAAGTCCCAATAGGAATGAAAGGGAGGTGCATTGCAATGAATTATCCACAGTTTGGCTGGTAGTGTAATGCCCACACCTTGCTAGCTCAGGGAATACAACAAGGTGTAAATATACATGCACATCAAGGATGGAGTTACCCAACCCCCAAAATGGACATTAACCCCCAGAGTCTACGAAGTCAAAACCACAATAGGAATATAGATGGGAAGTACCAACCCCAAAGCAAGAAAAAAAAAAGCAAGTTATGAGAGACATTCTGCAACTTAGTGAATTTGAGAATCCAGATGGTCACCCTGGAATTCACAAAAGGAAGCAGCTAGAGGTTACCCCTAGCAACCAGAAGAGTCATATACCAGACAATCATCCTGCTAGGGAGCACAAAAAGCATCTGAAAGATCACATCGAATAGAGACATGGTAAGACCCTAGAGTTTAATCTTGGAGGAAATAAAAGTTAGAAGACTAATGTAGAGCTTGTAGGAGTAGAAGGGGACATGCTAGGAATTTTGACCATTTTAAACTCATCCAAAGAATCGACCGGATGGGGATCAATGAATATTAATGTTCCATTAGGAGATCTTGTGAATATTGTATCAGCTTTCAAGGATCACCTATTCAAGGTGATTCAGCTAGAGTTACTAGTGTTACCATAACCTAAAGTAGTGGCTATGACTGTTAACGATTTGAAGAGGCGATAGTTCAAAGAGGCTGATAAGAGCTAGTACCACTAGGCCCATTATTTGATTCGACCATTTTGGTAATTCGTGTTTGGTGCAAGGATGAAATCATCTTGAACATCTTGCTCAATAATGGATTTTGGATCAATATAATCACATTGGCAACCTTTTAAGAATTGGGATTAATGGATTGGAAATGAGCCGCATTCTTGATCAGAATGACAAAGCAACAAAACGGTGAGACTACGTTGTATCATATGATCTGTACTTCTCGAAATTGCTACGATTCACTTCTTGGTTTTTTTAGTTGTATTAAATATGGAGCATGCATGCAAAGATTATTGCCTATTGTTGTGAAGGCCTTAGCTTTGCCAAGTAAGAGTCACCCACAATTAGGATAAAGGTAAACTCACAATTCACAGGAATCAGTATAAAGTGACTATTGTAACGTGCCCGCCCCTCAAATTGCGGGACACGTCTTAGCAGCCCATTGAGAGATCAATCTAGAGGACGCCGCTTGGCACTCCCAAGGAATTACACGGGGTTTGTCAACTAGGGTCTCCTAAGTATGCCCTGCAACGGAACTTATCCGGCCGTTCCCACTAGGATCGACTTGAAGTCCGGGTTCCTAGTCAACATTGTCTAAGGTCATTGGCCGAATTTTTCCTAACTTTTCCTGTTAACATCTCCTTTGAGGAAAGCTCTTAGCTAACCGAGACCACCCTTCCGTAGGATAGACCCATTGGTTGCATCCACCACACTTCCCTCGAGGGTTGTTTTAGTTATCTAATTACCTACCACATTATGCTTGACACATAAAAGCAGCTTCCTTAATTAACCCGTTAGTCACAGGTTCCTTTACGTAATTTAGGCCACAGACATGAACAAGATAAAACGAGATCAAACACTTCCTTAACTTATCTTCGGATTAATGTTTGTCTCCCATCCATTAAGGAAAATTAAGTGTTTCTTTCTGCCTCTGCAAAAAAATCCTTTTGTCTTCCGGTAATAAAACCCGAAGGTTTATCCTTCCAAGATTCCGCCTTGTAACTAGTATCAAGGCCTTGAGATCCCATCTCGAGTCACGTAGAAAACTTGTGTAGGGCACGGAGGCATTGGGATTTACGGCCAGAGCCCCCACTGACACCCAAGCATCCTCCTACGCCAAGCAAATTTCCACAGAGAAACCTCTCGCGGCGGGTTCGGTCCACATTCCTGGTGCGGATTCACAACCCCCTTGGTTAGGGTTTGGCGGTTCGCGGGGGGTAGCTAGTGTTGAGATATCGAGCTCCACTCGTGATATGCCAGGGTGACCGTTGTGTATTTATGTCACCGACTTGTCAGTTGCAGATGCGGTTGGTACACCGCCCATGAATAATAGCTACATGATAGCTATCCTTATCTACTCTAGTTCATGGCTCAGTTAGTATGCCACCTTAGTTAGTTGAGTTTGGTTTGAGACCCCATATATAGGGTTCTTCTATTTCTTTGTATTAGAGTTCTTTTGGCTTACACAACTAAGAAGAGGAAAACTGTTTTCAGCCTCCATCTCTGTGTGTATTCCCCCATTGTGCAAGCAAGAAAGCTACAAGTGAGACTCCTTCCTTCTCTCCCACAATCTTGACATGGTATCAGAGCCTTGTTCGTGGTAAGGAGCTCAAGAAAGCAAGCCAAGCTCGCGGTGGTCTGGTAAGAGGAGCAGTGTTGCTTTCATTTTCTGTTTTGGGAGCAGATCTCTGCAGGTAGCACAACCGGAAATTGCAGGAGTGCATTGTCTAAGGTTGAGACGCCCTTCGCGGTGAAGCAAGAGGGCAGTATATGCTGCGGGATAGGGCTTTAGCCCTTGGCGACCTTGTTTTTTTGATTTGAGGCCATTTCGGGGCCTGTTTTGGAGGCGGAAGTTTTCTGCACGCACTCAGGAAAAGGCCGAGTTTTATGCTGTGCAGCCACTGTTCTACAGGTCGGTGAAAAGTTTCTGTAGAAATTGCATCGTATGCTTGTGCGCAGAGACATTGGGAGTTACAGAATCATCCTTGTTGCCTGTTGATGCAAAATCGTCACTAGGAAGTGACTGTGTGGTCAAATACCACTTTCGCCAGTTTTGCAGATTTGCCCTTGTGAGGGTGAAGCTGAGTTTTTTGCAGTGACAGAAATTTTTGCAGTGTTTTGTAATGGCGTCTGATTCTCTCTCACAGATTGTCACTGAAAAGCTTGACAAGAACAACTTCCAGGCATGGAAGTTTAGAATGACGAATTTCCTTATGGGAAAAGGTTATTGGGAATTTGTTGCAGGAAATGAAGAAGAACCAGTTCTTCCTGATGTTCCCAATCAACAACAAATGCAGGCATTTAAAGCATGGCATGAGAGAGCCAGGAAAGTTATGTATTGGCTGTCTATCAGCATTTCAGACTCTATGATTGTGCATATTCAGGATGCAAGTACGCCAAAGGAGGCATGGGATACTCTGTCAAAGATGTATAGCACAAATACGCAAGCCAGGAAAATGCAGCTCAAGCAAGAGTTGCACAATGTGCAAAGAGAAAATATGAGCATCAATGACTACCACATGAAGGTGAAGAAGATTGCAGATGCACTTGCTTCCATTGGGTCGCCAGTGGAAGATGATGATTTAGTTTCTGTGACCTTGAATGGTCTAGGAAAGGATTATGCGCAGTTTCGGACATCCATTTCCGTCCGTGAAAGATTTCCTGATTTTGAGGAGTTGATTGCTCTTCTAATTTCTGAGGAGCAGAGAAATGGTGGTGCATCTTCTTCAGGAGGAACTTCAAAAGAAGCTGTCTTCTACTCAAATGCTGGAAGAGGTAGAGGCAGAGGTAGAGGAGGCCGATTTGGAGGCCGTGGTAGAAATCAGAATATGCAGCTTACTCAAGAAAACCAGTCCTATGGAGGAGGACGTGGTAACTCTAGAGGCAGGGGGAGCCAAAGCGGTCGTGGTGGATGGCAAAGAGGCCAAAATACAAACAGTAATGTTGAATGCTACTATTGTGGTAAAATGGGTCATATGGCTAAAGACTGCAGAATGACATCATGAATGGAAAACTGCAACAAGGGAATTATGCATCTTCTAGTAGACAGGGTGATGACAGAAATGAGCATTTGTTCATGGTGCAGCACATGAACAATTCTGTGACAAGTGCAGAAGAAAGCAATGATGTATGGTATGTTGACTCAGGTGCATCAAACCACATGACAGGTCATGCAGAATGGATGGAGGATGCAAGGAAAATGGAAAAACCAGGATTTGTGGAGACTGGTGATGATACTGCACATCCTATTGTGCAGATTGGAAAAATTCCCTTGTCTATGCAGGATGGGAAAAAGAAATACCTGTCCGATGTATTTCATGTCCCGAATATCACCAAGAATCTGGTTTCTGTTGGTCAAATGGTTGAGCAGGGCTTGCAGGTCAGATTTAATCCTCATGGATGCTTTGTTGAGGATATGAAAAATAAAGGTCGCTTGATAGCAAAAGGAAAGAAGAAGGGCAGAATGTTTACATTGGATGCAGACATGCCTGAATTGAGTGCAGCAATGTTTGCACATGGGACCGGTGTAGTTGCAGATATTGATATCTGGCATAAACGCATTGGTCATGTTAATGTACAGCGACTTAAATCAATGCAGGCCCAAAACATTGTTGCAGGATTGCCTAAATTCAAGGTTGCAGAAATGCATAAGGTATGTGAAGCCTGTCAGTTTGGAAAACAGGCAAGGAAACCATTTCCTAGACATGTTCAAGAGAGTAAGAAGCCATTGGAATTAATCCACTCTGATGTGTGGACTACTAAAGCTGCATCTCTTGGAGGCTGTCATTATTTTGTCACTTTTATTGATGACTATAGCAGAAAAGTTTGGGTGTATTTTATGAAAAAGAAAAGTGAAGTTTTTGGGCATTTCAAAACTCTTAAAGCTATGGTTGAAAAAGAAACAGGCCTGCAAATAAAATGCCTAAGGTCAGATGGAGGGGGAGAGTACCTCTCAAATGAGTTTGCAAGGTTCTTGCAGGAGCATGGCATAAAGCAGCAATATTCTTGCAGTCATACCCCACAGCAAAATGGAATTGCAGAAAGAAAAAACAGACATATTGGAGAGGTGTCTCGTGCCATGCTCAATGAAAAAGACCTGCCAGATTTTTATTGGGCTGAAGCAGTTGCTACAGCAGTCTACATAATGAACAGGACTCCCACTGCAGCAATACATGGAATGACTCCAGAGGAGAGGTATACTGGTAGGAAACCAGATATTTCTCATTTGAAAATTTTTGGTTGCATTGCCTATGTACATGTGCCAGATGAGTTGAGATCCAAGTTGGATCCAAAAGCTGAGAAGTGCATCTTTATTGGTTACTCTCTGCAGCAAAAAGGTTATAGATGCTATAACCCTTCTACTCGTAAGTTTACAGTGAGCAGAGATGTTGTTTTTGATGAGATGAGTAGCTGGTATAAACCAGTAAATGTGATTGATGATGTAGATGCACAAAATGGTAATGCTGCACAGAATTCACAGCAGCAGTCACAAAATATTAGTGGACCTGGAGCGTCCTCTAGCAGTGGTTCACATTCTTCGCCATGGACAGGTAGATTGAGATCAGGAGAATCTTCTCAAAGTAATGCAGATAGTGGTATGCAAGTATCACGAAAAGGAAAAGAGAAGGTTGATCAGCCCATGTTTGATGTGAATGCAGGTCACTCTTATGTGGATGGTGAATCCAGTGGCTCAGAACAGAGCATTGATGATGAGTTGGGTATTCCTTCTATTGTTACACCTGGAGTAAGGAAGACCAGGGATGTTTTGAGAGCACCTGGGAGTGAACCCACTTTGCGCAGGTCTACCAGAGTTAGGTATCCTGTGGATAGGCTGAAATATGATGGATTTACAGCCATTCACTATGCATATATGGTCAAAGTAATACAGGAACCAGAACCCACTTCTTTTGAGCAAGCCATGGGAAAAGAAAAATGGGAGAAAGCCATGGATGAAGAAATGGATGCCTTGGAAGCAAATGCTACATGGGAATTGGTACCTTTGCCTAAAGGTAAGAATGCAATTGGCTGTAAGTGGGTTTATAAGGTGAAGCACAATGCAGATGGTTCTGTGAACAGATACAAGGCAAGATTAGTAGTCAAGGGGTATGCACAAACATATGGCATTGACTATGAAGAAACATTCAGTCCGGTTGCAAGGATGGCAACCGTAAGAGCAGTCATTGCTATGGCTGCATCAAAGGAATGGTCTTTACATCAGATGGATGTAAAGAATGCCTTCTTGCATGGTGATTTGCAAGAAGAGGTCTATATGGAGCAGCCACCAGGTTATGTGCATGCTGTTCATCCTGAGTTTGTCTGCAGGTTGAAGAAAGCATTGTATGGCTTGAAGCAAGCACCTAGAGCATGGTCTGACAAGATAGGACAGTATCTTGTCACTATTGGCTTTCAGATTTCCAAGGCAGATTTCTCACTTTATGTGAGAAAAACAGAGAAAGGTATTATGCTGCTTGTCATTTATGTTGATGATTTGATTATGACAGGTGACAGTGATGAAGATATCCTTCATGTGAAAATGCTATTGAAGCAAAAGTTTGAGATGAAGGATTTGGGAGAGCTGCGTTATTTCTTGGGCATTGAGGTGATTAGATCACCAAGTGGGATACAGCTCTTGCAGAGGCAATATGGATTGGACATGCTGTCCAAATATGGGATGACAGGCTGTAAGCCTATTTCAGTTCCTTTGGAGCAGAATGTGAAGCTGAGCGCAGATGCAGGTGAGCTTCTGGAAGACCCTACTATGTACAGACGCATAGTAGGAAGCTTGATTTATATGACTATTACCAGGCCAGATTTGAGCTATACTGTTGGATTGGTAAGTCAGTTTATGCAGGCTCCAAGGAAACCGCATTTGGATGCGGCTAGACGCATACTCAGGTATGTGAAGTCCACATTGCAGTATGGACTATTTTATGAGACTGGGGTTCAGATACAGTTGCATGGATACACTGATGCTGATTGGGCTGGTAGCATTTCTGATAGACGATCTACCAGTGGATATGTGTTCTCTTTTGGGAGTGCTGCAGTCACTTGGAGCAGCAAGAAACAGCCTACAGTTGCCTTGTCGAGCACAGAGGCTGAGTACAGGGGTGCAGCAATGGCTGCATGTGAGGTAGCTTGGTTGCATAAGCTACTTTATGATATGCATCAGTCTACAGATGGGCCAGTTGTCATTTATTGTGACAACATGAGTAGTATACACTTGGCAAACAACCCAGTCTATCATGCTAGAACAAAGCACATTGAGGTGCATTTCACTATGTGCGGGAGAGGGTTTTACTAGGTCTTATTGATCTAGTTTATGTCAGCACAGAGGATCAGGTAGCTGACATATTCACGAAGGCATTGGGCGCAGAGAAGCTGCGCAAGTTCAGAGACCTGCTTGGTGTGCAGGAATTGGGATTGAGCTCGAGGGGGAGTGTTGAGATATCGAGCTCCACTCGTGATATGCCAGGGTGACCGTTGTGTATTTATGTCACCGACTTGTCAGTTGCAGATGCGGTTGGTACACCGCCCATGAATAATAGCTACATGATAGCTATCCTTATCTACTCTAGTTCGTGGCTCAGTTAGTATGCCACCTTAGTTAGTTGAGTTTGGTTTGAGACCCCATATATAGGGTTCTTCTATTTCTTTGTATTAGAGTTCTTTTGGCTTACACAACTAAGAAGAGGAAAACTGTTTTCAGCCTCCATCTCTGTGTGTATTCCCCCATTGTGCAAGCAAGAAAGCTACAAGTGAGACTCCTTCCTTCTCTCCCACAATCTTGACAGCTAGCGCCATCCTTCGTTAATTATTCCTTTAGGAAATCAACCACAGCTGAAGCAACCAACATAGTAACAATTTCTAGGGAAAACATCCCTTTCATTTTCAATCAAGAAAATATCATTTTCTACATCAATCAATCATTTTGCTTATAAACCACTTGTCCTTAGTAGGATCTCCTCTTACCAAGGCAACCAGTCAATTCACTTAGAAATATCCTTTTCAAAACAACCATGCATAAGCCTTGATCAACATTCCATTTAGAGTCAGCTTACTAGCCTAGCTTAAACTAGGAGGATATCCACTTCCAATAATCTAAGACAAGATCATTAAAAACAACTCACAAGCACGTGTGTTTAATCACTCAACTTCTTTTGAATCTCTCTCCACCTTGGGTTTTATCCTAGGGTTCCAAGTTGTGAATCCTCGATTCTTTGCACATCTTTTAACATACTTGGTAATATTTAAAACACATTAAATAAATTGCAAGATTTGTCATACATTCTTTCCATCCTCCCTTAGTGCGATGCTATGCAGAATTTTGCCATCAAACTCATCTCCCGTGCACAAGGATCGTTTAATAAATTGACACAATCTATGATCTTAACTCCCTTCACATTTAGTCGATGATTTTTTAAATCCTAATATGCATGTATTTGTGTGGCTTAAGTACATGAAAGCCTAAATTTCCATGCATTTGTGCATTTGCATGCTAAGAATGGGAGCTATCATTTCATGTGTTTATTGTAATCATGGGTGCGAACCATGAATCCTAAATAATTGTTCATGTACTAGATTGGGTGGAAGCCTATTATTTTATGTGAAATATTGTAAAAAACCAATCATTTCATGTGTGTAAACTTGGGCTTGATTCGTGTGTGCTGTGTTGGTCGTTCCGATCGTCCCTCCAGCATTATCGATGGCTTGGACGCCTACGCTTCCCGCAATTTTCTTCTTGGGAGCCATTCGCCTCGCGGAGATTGGGCAGTCCTTGACGGGTTTCGGATAGATATGTTTGGTTGGGAAAGACCGCTGGACGGGGTTCGTTGCCGAGAGAATGGTTTGGGTGACTTGTGGCGGTTACTCTCTTTCTCTCTCTTCTTCTTCTTTTTCTCCTCTCCTCCTTTCTTTCTCCCTCTCTTCTTCTTCTATTCTCCTACTCTCTTCTTCTTCTCTCCTACTCTCTCTCCCTCTCCTTCTCTTCTCCTTTCCTCTACTCTCTTTCTCTCCTTCTCTTCTTTTGCTTCTCTTTTATTTCTCTATTCTCTCTCCTTCTCTTCTTCTTCTCTTCTTCTACTACTCTCCCCTTCTTCTCTTCTCTTTCTCACCCCTTCTTTTTTTATCTCCTATTCTTCTTCTCTCTTCTCTCTTCTCTCTTCTCTCTTCTCTCTCTCCTTCTCTTCTTCTCCCTCTCCTTCTCTTCTTCTCTATTTCTCCTTATTCTTCTCTCTTCTCCCCTTATCCTTCACTCTTCTCTCCCTCATTCTCTTCTTCTCCCTCTCCTTCTCTTCTTCTCTCCCCTTCACTTCTTCTCTCTTCTCTCCTTCTCCTTCTTTCTTCTCTCCTTCTCCTTCTTTCTTCTCTCCTTCTCCTTCTCTTCTTCTTCTTTCCCTTTCCTCCTTCTCTCTCCTCTCCCTCTTCTCTTCTCTTCTTTTCTTCTCCTTTTCTTCTCCTTTTCTTCTTTTCTTCCTCTTCTCTCTCCTCTCCCTCTTCTCTTCTCCTTCTCTTCTTTTCTTCCTCTTCTCTCTTTTCTCTCTCTCCCTTCTTCTTCCTCTTCTCTCCTTCCCCTTCTCTCCCTCTTCTCTCTCTTCTCTCTTCTTCCCCTTCTTCTTCTTCTTCTTCTTCTTCTTCTTCTCTTCCTCTCTTTTCTCTCCCTCTTCTCTCTCTTCCCTCTCTTCTCTTCTCCTCTCTCTCCCTCCTTCCCTTCACACTATCCACGAGGGGGGGGGGGAGGGGGGAAACGATGCAGATGACAATGAATGGAGGCTCTTCCTGATAGATGCCCAAGGCCGCTAACAAGGGGGGCCTTTTTCTATAGCAATGGGGGGGGGGGGGGGGAACTCCTCTTGACGAGGAGGAGGAGGGTGGGTTTTTAAGGGGGGCGCAGCTGAACACCGCCACCTGGGCGGCATGCCCCTCCCCTTTCTCCACATCACTCCCTCTCCCTCTCTTCCCGACGTATTGTCGGGGGGGGGGGGAGGGAAAGGGAAAGAAAAAAATTTTGAAAAAAAAGGAAGAAAATGTTACATCCTCTCCCCCTTAGAGGAATCGAGATGTCCTCATCTCAAGGGAAACTGGGCGGAGACAAGCACAATTGGGGCTTATAACCTGGGGGTTAGGGCCCACCACGCTTTCGCTGCGCTACTTTGACTACACAAATTCTTGAAATAACAACTTGTCACAACTCATAGAATGAAATAGGATTTATTCCAAGTACAGGACTTATTATCTCGAGAGGATCTTCCTAAGACATCTAGTCATCCTCAAATGTTAAAATCGGCTCCAAGTCTTCATCATCACGTGGCTCATAATATGAGCCAAAAATATAGTTTTGACGACTTCGTTTGACTGCACATTCCTGATTCTCAGGGTCCAACTTAGGACAATCTATTTGGATGTGTCCTAGTTCATTGCAGTGGAAACATTGGCGGTTGGGGCATCTCTTACGGATGTGTCCTATCTCTCCGCACTTGTGGCACCTCTTGTCTTGATCCGATGAGTCATCTTCATCATAGTTGCCTGATTTAAGTTCTTGGACGATTGGATTCGCTTGGAGTAAGGCGTCTTGCAAGCCCGTTGGGCACATTGATTCCAATCGAGTGTTTATGGGTGGATTCAACCCAACACAGAACTTTAACACCTGTTGTGTCATATCCATTGGGGATGCATACTTTAGGAGTGAAATGAACTTTGAATAATATGTTTCAAGGGATAATGTTAGCTGCTTCAAGTCGTAGAATTCATTCATCTTTTGTGTGCAGTAGGCAGGTGGCAGATACCTCCCTCGCAGAGCTTCCTTAAGCTTATTCCAGGTGACGGTCCCCTCCGAGATCGCTTGGTCTCTGCACCACTGTTTCCACCAAAGTCTCACTTTGCTTGTAAGCTTAAGTTTGGCGAGCATGGCTTGGTTAGTAGGTGTAGTTCCTGCTGCCTCAAAATAGTCCTCTATGGTCTCAATCCAGATCTCGGCGTCAGCTTGAACAGTCCTTCCCTTGCCATCAAACTCCGGTGGCTTAATTTGCTTGAGAAGGAACTTCTTCTCTTGCATGTCAGCATTCGTAGGTGCAGAAGGTGCCTGGCAATCAAGCCATAACACTTAGGTTATTTAGGTTATGTCTATGATCCGAACATTAATCAATCATGCATCATTAAGAAGTTTAGCTCTGATACTAACTGTAACGTGCTCACCCCTCAAATTACGGGACACGTCTTAGCAGCCCATCGAGAGATCAATCTAGAGGATGCCGCCCGGCACTCCCAAGAAATTACACTTCTTTTGTCAACTAGGGTCTCCCGAGTCTGCCCCGCAACGGAACTTATCCGGCCATTCCCACTAGGATCGACCTGAAGTCTGGGTTCCTAGTCAACATTGTCTAATGTCATAGGCCAACTTTTTCCTAACTTTTTCTATTAACATCTCCTTTGAGGAAAGCTCTCGGCTAACCGAGACCACCCTTTCGTAGGATAGACCCATTGGTCGCATCCACCACGCTTCCCTTGACGGTTGTTTTAGTTATCTAATTACCTACCACATTACGCTTGACACATAAAAGTAGCTTCCTTAATTAACCCGTTAGTCACAGGTTCCTTTACGTAATGTAGGCCACAGACACAAAGACAAGATAAAAATAAGATCAAACACTTCCTTAACTTATCTTAGGATTAATGTTTGTCTCCCATCCATACAGGAGAATTAAGTGTTCCTTTCTGCCTCCGCAGAAAAATCCTTCCCTCTTCCAGCAATAAAACCCGAAGGTTTATCCTTCCAAGATTCCGCCTTGTAACTAGTATCAAGGCCTCGAGATCCAATCTCGAGTCACGTAGAACACGTGTAGGGCACGGAGGCATTGGGATTTACGGCCAGAGCCCCCACTGACACCCAAGCGTCCTCCTACGCCAAGCAAATTTCCACAGAGAGACCTCTCGCGGCGGGTTCGGTCCACATTCCCGGCGCGGATTCACAACCCCCTTGGTTAGGGTTTGGCGGTTCGCAGGGGGTAGCTAGCGCCATCCTTCCTTAATTATTCCTTTAGGAAATCAACCACAGCTGAAGCAACCAACATAGTAACAATTTCTAGGGAAAACATCCCTTTCATTTCCAATCAAGAAAATATCATTTTCTACATCAAGCAATCAGTTTGCTTATAAACCACTTGTCCTTAGTAGGATCTCCTCTTACCAAGGCAACCAACCAATTCACTTAGAAATATCCTTTTCAAAACAACCACACATAAGCCTTGATCAACATTCCATTTAGAGTCAGCTTACTAGCCTAGCTTAAACTAGGAGGATATCCACTTCCAATAATCTAAGACAAGATCATTAAAAACAACTCACAAGCATGTGTGTTTAATCACTCAACTTCTTTTGAATCTCTCTTCCCCTTGGGTTTTATCCTAGGGTTCCAAGTTGTGAATCCTCGATTCTTTGCACATCTTTTAACATACTTGGTAATCTTTAAAACACATTAAATAAATTGCAAGACTTGTCATACATTCTTTCCATCCTCCCTTAGTGCGATGCTATGCAGAATTTTGCCATTAAACTCATCTCCCATGCACAAGGATCGTTTAATAAACTGACACAATCTACGATCCTTAACTCCCTTCACATTTAGTCGATGATTTTTTAAATCCTAATATGCATGTATTTGTGTGGCTTAAGTACATGAAAGCCTAAATTTCCATGCATTTGTGCATTTGCATGCTAAGAACGGGAGCTATCATTTCATGTGTTTATTGTAATCACGGGCGTGAACCATGAATCCTAGATAGCTGTTCATGTACTGGATTGGGTGAAAGCCTATTATTTTATGTGAAATATTGTAAAAAACCTATCATTTCATGTGTGTAAGCTTGGGCTTGATTCATGTGTGCTGTGTTGGTCATTCCGATTGTCCCTCCAGCATTACCGATGGCTTGGACGCCTACGCTTCCTGCGATTTTATTCTTGGGAGCCATTCGCCTTGTGGAGATTGGGCAGTCCGGTTTCGGGTAGATATGTTTGGTTGGGAAAGATTGATGGATGGGGTTTGTTGCCGAGAGAATGGTTTGGGTGACTTGTGGCGGTTACTCTCTTTCTCTCTCTTCTTCTTCTTTTTCTCCTCTCCTCATTTCTTTCTCCCTCTCTTCTTCTTCTCTTCTCCTACTCTCTTCTTCTTCTCTCCTACTCTCTATCCCTCTCCTTCTCTTCTTCTCCTTTCCTCTAATCTCTCTCTCTCCTCTTCTTTTCCTTCTCTCTTATTTCTCTATTCTCTCTCCTTCTCTTCTTCTTCTCTTCTTCTACTACTCTCCCCTTCTTCTCTTCTCTTTCTCACCCCTTCTTTTTCTATCTCCTATTCTTCTTCTCTCTTCTCTCTCTCCTTCTCTTCTTCTCCCTCTCCTTCTCTTCTTCTCTATTTCTCCTTCTCCTTCTCTCTTCTCCCCTTATCCTTCACTCTTCTCTCCCTCCTTCTCTTCTTTTCCCTCTCCTTCTCTTCTTCTCTCCCCTTCACTTCTTCTCTCTTCTCTCCTTCTCCTTCTCTCTTCTCTCCTTCTCCTTCTCTTCTTCTTCTTTCCCTTTCCTCCTTCTCTCTCCTCTCCCTCTTCTCTTCTCTTCTTTTCTTCTCCTTTTCTTCTTTTCTTCCTCTTCTCTCTCCTCTCCCTCTTCTCTTCTCCTTCTCTTCTTTTCTTCCTCTCTCTCTCTTCTCTCTCTCCCTTCTTCTTCCTCTTCTTCCTTCTCCTTCTCTCCCTCTTCTCCCTCTTCTCTCTTCTTCCCCTTATTCTTCTTCTTCTCTTCCTCTCTTTTCTCTCCCTCTTCTCTCTCTTCCCTCTCTTCTCCTCTCCCTCCCTCCTCCTTCCCTTCACACTGTCCATGGGGGGGGGGGGAATGACGTAGATGAGAACGAATGGGGGCTCTTCTTGAAAGATGCCTAGGGCCGCTGATGGGGGGGGGGGGGGGGCTTTTTGTGCAGCAATGAAGGGGGGGGGGGGGGACTCCTCTCGACGACGATGAGGAGGGTGGGTTTTTAAGGGGGGCACAGCTGAACGCCACCACCTAGGCGGCATGCCACTCCCCTTTCTCCACATCACTCCCTCTCCCTCTCTCCCCGACGTATTGTCGGGGGGGAGGGAAAGGGAAAAAAAAAGAAATTTGAAAAAAAAAGGAAGGAAATGTTACAACTATGGTCTTGAAAAATGTTACCCCTCCCTACCACAATGTAGACTGACTCAATCAATATGGTAGAAGACTTAAGCAATGATGAGAATGAAGAATTTCTAAAGGCTAATTCATATTTACATTCGTGGTGTCTAATTAATGTGTTGTAGATCAATGAATAGTATATGCAGTCTCACAGAGCCTACTTGACAAAACCTGAGAGGAGGATGGCACTCTAAATAGTTCTAGAATCTAGAACTATGATTGCCAAAAAGAAGATGCTGATATTGATGAGATTGCTAAAGCTGAGATAAAAGTACTCACGTAGGAGTGAGAGTTTGAGGTGCAAATGCGAAAGGTCACAAGAGTGAAGGAAGATGAATTAGAGACAATGTTTCTTGTCCCAGAAAAGATCACAGAAAAGATCAAACCAGTAAAGATCAATTCCCAACTAGAACCAAAACTCCAAAAGTAACTCATTGGTTTACTGATTGAGTTTAAAGACGTCTTAACTCAGAGATGAAAGGACTGCATCCAAGATTGTACTAGCATATCAGATTCCCTTGAAACCAGATGCTGTTCCATTCCAAATGCAACAATACCAAATGAACCTTGACATGGCCAAATAGGTCAAGATTGACTACTGTAAATTGGATTTATAGACCCAATAGATTGAGCTAATTGGATTTTCTCAATTGTCATAGTTCCTAATAAGAACAAGAAGCTGCGGATTTGTGTTTACTATAAAAATCTCAATGCACCCATTATACTGAATCTATTCTGCATTCCCTACTTGGATACTATTCTAGATGAAGTGGCTAGCCATGAGATGCACTCCTTTCTTGATGGCTTAAGGGGCTACAACCAAGTTCTCCTTGCATCAAAAGATCAATATAAAACAAGTTTCATCGTAGCATGGGGTGTGTATGTCTGTATGGTAATGTGGTTTGGCCCAAAAAATGCTCTGACCTCTTTTCAGAGAGACATGCAAGAGATCTTTCTTATCTGATTGATTTTATGAGCGTCTTTTTGGATGACTTTAGTGTGTTTGAAAAAACAATGTTTTATCTAATGTACACACAACTATGTCTAACACACTGAGAGGTAAGCTTAAGTTTAAACCCTATCAAATATGTGTTTTCTATTCGTGGTGGTGGGATTTTACTAGGTAACATTATTTCTCAAGATGGAATTGTTGTCAACCCCATCAATATGGTAGTAGTCATGCAAGCTATAGTGTTGGATTCACCACCTATACTACTCATATTCTTGGGGAAAATCTAGTGGCATGGTCACCATCTACTACTTTTAGCACACTTGGCGATCCCCTTGAACAAATTGGCACGTGGTGAAACCTATATTTCATTGGAATCGAGAGGTGGACTTAGCATTTCATCATCTCAAGCTATTACTTTCCATACCCCAATTGTCATCCCACCGGATTGGGTGAAACCATTTCATGTATTTGTTGGTGCCTCCGAGATGGCTATTAGTAGTGTTTTTATGAAAGAAGATGCCATTGGATGGTTCCACCCATTATTTTATGCAAGCAAGAGATTTTCCAATGTAGAGAATAATTACTCAATCACGAAAAGGAGTGGCTTGGCATGATCTATTCAATCAAGAAGTTTTGACATTATTTTCTTGGACATGGTTTTGTTTTTCATGTGGATCGTTCAACTTTAGTTTATTTGATTAAGTAGCAGAATGTCACTCGACGACTAGCCAGACGGATTTTGATGTTACAAGAGTTTGAATACATGGTAATACATAACCATGGAGCCTAGCACGTGATTGCCAACTTTCTATCATGCCTGGATTCTAGAGAACTCCCAATTGGTGTCAAAGATGAGTTCCTAGATGGGCATATATTTGCAACCACAATGGATGTATCAAAAATTGAGCCACCTAACTCTGCATGGACATGGTATAAAGAAATGATGACCTTCCTACTAGAGACCGAAGTGCCTTCATGCCATCTCTACAAGGATCATAGTAAATGATTAACTCTCCAAAGTCAGTGTTTTGAGACCATAATGGCTAGTTGTATTATCACACCCTCTTTGGGGTGCTACAAAAATTAGTCCTTCCAATGGAGCAACCTATAGTTCTGGAGGAAGCTCACCAAGGGATCTTTGGTGTGGTGGCCACTTTGCTACACACAGAGGTGACAATCTGCAAAATCCAACAAGCTACATTGTGCTAGCCAACCATGCATGGTGATGCATGCAATTTGGTCTAGGGTCTATTTGTGCAGGAGCCAAGCATAGAAGTTGGGGTTGTACTCTAGCTGAGCTTCACGATCTAATTCGAATGGATGGATACCCACGTGCATGATGCATGTCAAAACATCAGTTAGGAGATCGCCAGAATCGACGCGACTAGCAATGTGGAGTTCTTCCTCTGTTAAGAGGCGGTCAAGGTAGGGATGCTCCTTGATGTGCTCTTCCATGGGTCGGCCACGAAGAGTGGTTAATACTCGATACGAGGTTGGCGCGACGTAAGTGGGATCGTACTTTGCTATTTTGATTGTGCGGCGCTGCTCAGCATTGGTCATTATGCGGCCCCTCAACTTCCCATTGCAGCCTAATAGTGTACCAATGCTTCAAAAACGTGGAGTCAGTACCAATGAGCTTGGATAACTCTGTGATTTCTTGATCAGTGATAGCAGAAGTGGTTCGCTAATCGTACGATGTGATGAGACGTTGTTTAATGGCTTGCTCTTTGGAGATCTCGCTGTTGAGCAACTCAGTAGCAGCGGAGCGAGAAGCTTTTGCAAATGCAAATTCAAAGGTCTCCCAAGAGCAAGGCATATTGCGCACTTCCATTGCAAAGGGTTCTTCTAATAGACCTAAGTCCAAGCGGTCGTAGCTGAGGGTTAGCGACACGAAGGTGGCATCGAGTCGTTTAATGCATTCCACCACGTCATCCTTGGTGTCCTCAGCGAGGTCGACGGCTAGCGCTAAAAAGAGCGTGCATTCATATGAGGGCATAAGGCCGGCAGATGGTCGAGGTTTGCTAGAACTAGAGGCCTTGACAATACAGAGTTGCGGTTGGGAGTTTCCTTGAGTCTGTAGTTGGGCTATTTGGAATATGGGTGGATTAGGGTCAGTCACAGTAGATGGACTGCTGCATTCAGGTTTTCTTTGGGGAGTCGGATTGACTTGGTTGGATGATGCCTCCTGTGACGGTGGCTGTTGCTTGGGCCGATAGGCCTGTGCGACTCTCTTGGGCGGAAGCATAGATGAGTCGGATGGTTGGGGCTCTGGAGAGCACATGCGGCTTATGGTTTTGAGGTGTTATGGGACATGGGCTGATCAAGCTTGAGGGTGGCATATGAATAGTGCCTCTAGCCGTGGGGGCCTTAGGGATCCACAGCCAGGTATTTCCCTCATAGTAGCCTTGCACATGCAAGAGGGCTTTAGGGACCCATCTTTGCTTGATCACGTGGCGCTTCTTGTGATTGCATCTTGGCCTCCTAGGTTTAGAGTTCTGGGTCTTATGAGGATAGGAGCGTCGACTCCTAGGTGGTTGTTGCGGTTGTTTAGGCACCCATTGAAGGTGAGGTTGTTGGGCCTTAGCTTTGGTTGCTGTGGGTTGCAGTTTATGGAAGTCGAGGAGTGGCGGCCGCGCACTACCCCCCTCCTTAGTCTTGCCTAGGAACAGGCCCCGAAATGGCCTCAAATCAAAAAAACAGCATCGTCGAGGGCTAAAGCCCTCACCCGCAGCATATGCTGCCCTCTTGCTTCACCGCGAAGGGTGTCTCAACCTGAGACAATGCACTCTTGCAATTTTCGACTGTGCTGCCTGCAGAGATCTGCTCCCAAAACATAAAATGAAAGCAACACTGCTCCTCTTACCAGAACACTGCGAGCTTGGCTTGCTTTCTTGAGCTCCTTACCACGAACAAGGCTCTGATACCATGTCAAGATTGTGGGAGAGAAGGAAGGAGTCTCACTTGTAGCTTTCTTGCTTGCACAATGGGGGAATACACACAAGGGTGGAGGCTGAAAACAATTTTCCTCTTCTTAGTTGTGTAAGCCAAAAGAACTCTCATACAAAGAAATAGAAGAACCCTATATATGGATCTCAAACCAAACTCAACTAACTAAGGTGGCATACTAACTTAGCCACGAACTAGAGTAGATAAGGATAGCTGTCATGTAGCTATTATTCATGGGCGGTGTACCAACCGCATCTAACTGACACGTCGGTGACATAAATGCACAACGGTCACCCTGGCATATCACGAGTGGAGCTCGATATCTCAACACAACCAGGCCATTGTTTCTAGCCTATAAATAAGCTCCAAAATTGAACGTTTAGCACTCCAGAACCATGCTTAAATGCATGAGAATAAGGGCATATACATTGTTAAGATGAAAGCCACCAGTGCCCTGGAGCCATCTGCTGTTTACTGTAGTAAATAGCCAGTCTGCATAGGCCTTCTGCAAAGTTGTAGACCATGTCGAAATAGTCGAGAATCGTGGGCCGTTTCTCCAACATCCATTTCTCCAAAAAATAGGTTGCAGGCACAGTCTCCTTTGATGATGTTTTCTTCAGATCTGATGTCTTGATGTCAAATGGCCACTGCCAAGATTTCAGGCTTCATGCTCTGATACCATGTTCAAGATTTAGAGGAAGAGAGAGATAAAGATATAGAGCTGTAACAAAGAGTAGTGAACTCTCATTGTTCTTTTCTTCTCATTATTCCATAATGCTTACGAAAGTCAAATCACACATAACTAATAAACACACTAGGTCACTAATTGACCGTACCACTAACTGTAGTTGAGTCACCGACTGAGTTATTACAACATACATGTAAAGTGACAGCTAAGACGACAACTATCTAGATAAGGCCGGTCATGTCGGTGATATTGATCACGAGCTTGATTCTCAACATTTCATACGTCAGGAGGAATCCAAGTCCTCAAAAATAATAATGGATCAATAGAGCTAGATCACATAGAGGATAATTTTGCTTCCACATTATAAGTGCATTAATTATATGAGTAATAGATTATTTAGTTTGAGGTTTAGATATTAATGTTGGCATTCAAATTGAAAGTCCCATAAGGGTTGATTTAATTATGGATAATATTTAAATATTATTGATGTGTGAACATTCAGATAGATCTACTCTCAAGGGTTGAACTCATTGAGAATAAGATTTGAGATTTGCTAGATGACCATTGTTCTATTGTGAGACTTATAAAACTTCATGATATAAATGGTATTTGATAAAACATGTATTTGAATAAAAAGTGATGTGTGAAATGCGAGAAGGTGTAGATTTCTCTTATCTAGAAGGCCCAGTTCACTTTTCATGCGTCTTGGGCCTACATTGTTTGATTGAAATTTGAGGGAGACTATGTGAGTAGTGTTTGTTTACTACTAAGTTATTGTAGATGACATTATATCAAAGATTTGGAAATCTGTCCTAATTTTGAGGTATTTTTTGTATTTTTTGGATGTTTTAGATGGCTAGAACCAAGGCCACTACCAGGAAGCAGAAAGTTGACCCTAGAGGTCTTGCTTCAAAGATTCATCAGTCCTCCAAGCCTTCCAAACTTACAAGGAAATCAAAGCTAAGGAGAAGGTTTTCACAACATGTTAGATGCCTAAAGGAGATTAGAAGTGCAATGAAGGCTCTGGATAATGCAATTCCAAATCTGCCTTTTCAAAGGCTTGTCAGAGAAATTTGTGACAAGCATAGTCTTGATAGTTTTAGATGGAGTAGGGCAGCTATCAATTGTATTTAGGAGGTCACAGAAGATTTTTTGATTGAGCTTTTTCAAGATTCTTATATCTGTGCTGCTCATCCACATAGGCTTACACTTATGGATAAAGACATGATAATTCTGAAGAGGTTCAGATATAAGTTTTCAAAGGTCCTTGAGCCAGTCCCCCTTTTTGATGTGAAGGCTTTCAATACTTTAAATGTGCCTCCATATAGAAAAAAGAAAGGTGATCTAGGTCCTAAGGTTGAAGATGTTATCCATGAAAAGGACACAAGACTACATGAGAAAGAGGAAAAGGCCACAAAAGAGCAAGCAGATAAATGGAGGGATTATAATTAAAAGAAATAAGGAAGAAGAAAGGGAAGTAGAGCAACTCCCATCTTTTGAAGAAGAGCTATCTACCCTTCTTGAAAGGGATAACCCTAAGGGCTTCAATGTCTATTTCTTTTTACTTGGCGATACTAACAAAAGATGTGATGATATGGTATTTTTTGACTTTGAATGTGTTCAAATTCTCAAGAATAAAATCAGAGAAGTAAACAACTCTATTCTTCTTGTGGGAATGAGGTATAGTATACCAAAACTTGTTTTTACTCACTATATTTTTCTAGCAATAGACTTTCATGTTGATGCTTACTATCTCCATTCCTTTGCTAGGTGTGTAATGCATGATTTCCCCTTTGATATACAACAAAAAATTGAAGTTCTCGATCCATCTATCTCATACTATATGAGGAGTGAGCTTGATGCAAGTGCATTTGATCATTGGTTCAATCCAATTGACTTTGAAACTTTGGAGGTTCTTCTAATTCTATGCAATGAAAAGTAAGTGATTTGATATTTTGTTAGACTTTATGAGATCTTGTTTTGCTAGATTATTGAAATATGATTGTTTTCAGCTCTCATTTGAGCCTAATTGGAATAGACTCTGTGGAGAGGCAATGTTTCCTAATCAATTCTATGAAAGGAAGTCATGAAAATGCCAAGTTATAAGTTATATACTCTAGGATCTCCTTGATATGTTGATCTTTTTGTTGCAGGTACTCTAAATATTTTGATATTTCTTTTGTAATTACTCTAAGTTTTATTGCCTTTTTGGTATTTACAGAGCTATAAAAAGATTGATTGAAGTGCTAGAGAAAAGGCCTCCCATGCCTTCTGACTTACTTGCACCTCCCATGCCTTCTAACTTACTTACAACAATGCAATATAGACAAGTTGTCGAAAGGTCTTGATTAATATGGTTGGAACATGCTAAGAAAATTTATTTTAAAAACTACCATAAACAAGTTTCATAGTTTTAATTTATATTGTTGATTGCAGTGTGCTCATCAGGATGACAGTTACTCTTGTGGCTAGAGAGTAATTGTAAATGCTAGAATATTGGTTCAGTTTATTTATCTCAATGATGATAAACTTATAAAGATAATGTGAAACATACTAAACTTTAAGATAGAAGCTTATTGCAAAATAGTCCATTGATGATAATAATATAGTCCATTGTAAAAAATAACAATGAGCTAAAAATCTATTCTTACAAATGTATGACAGTTTACAAGGGATTGCTATACAAGTGAGCATGTTTGACATATAAGAGCAAAGCTCATGAAGTATATAATGGTCAATTGTATACAATTGACAAGAATGGACAATAGTGGGGACTTGGACATTGAAGGAGAGGAGATGCATGTAACTACAACAGGTGAAGCTATGCCTTCAATACCCAAGGCAACCAGAGCATCAAAGATAGGCAAAAGGACTCCTAGAAAGGATCTCCCTTCTCCTAAGAAAATTCTCAAAAAAAGTAGCTTTGCCTCATTGATTGTAAGCCCTTGTGTATAAGTCACGGAGATGGCTGGCAAAAATTTACCACAAAATTTGTACATGTATTTTATATTGATAGTAAAGAGATCTTTTCTTCAATGTCCTTGCATTGTATATTCTTATCTCTCCTTGTTGATATCTGTAAAAAAAAGGTACAAATGTTTATTAATCAGGAAGTGAAATCAGATATACACCTAAGTGGATATAATATGATATAAAAACTTACTCATTTGTTATTAAGTTGGAACACAAATGAGTATGGTAGTTCAATATCTTCATTTTATAAATCTATCCTCACTTGATGTAGCATACATGATAATCTAACCTTTAGGATTGTATCCACTATAGGATCTTTGCTAAAATTATCAAGATTTTGGTGTAAAGCAACCAGACTACCACACCAACATAATGCCATCTACTATAATAAAAGCCAAGGATGAAATTTTGAGCAGCAATAATATATTTACAAGCTATAGAGTCTTGATCTATCTTACATATAATTTTTCCTTTTGTCCTAGTCCCATCCCTCATCAACAAATTGTATAACATGATCATATGTTAGTCTCTTCACTGAAATCATGGCCTTTAATCTTCTTATCTCAGCATTAGAAAAGAAGTCAACAAATATATTAATAGGCATGAAGAAAGTAACTTTTCTTAGTATACTTGAGATACTAGGTTTTAATGCTCTCTGTATCTCAGAAAATATTTTACATCTATAGCCCTCACTAGTAGGTAGACTTGGCAAATGCCACTCAAAGCTTGACAAATCAGGCAAAGGAAGGGGGGATATTGATCCCTATTGGCTACGCTGCATGGGGACAATATAAGAATGGTCATAGAATAATATTCCATTCTCTGCAAGCTCTATCTTCTTTCTACCTTTGTACATCTCTTCTCCAATCAAGCCATGCATCACATCAATCACATCAAAAATAGACTCAACCGGTTGCCATTCATTAAGATTAGAGGGATAGACATCTACAAGACAAATTAACGAATGTTATAATGGAAAACCTTAAACCAAGTTCAAGAAAAGAAAGACTTTAATAACCAAATCCTTACAATTTGATCTTTTCATTGGAAGATTTGAAGTTCCAGGTTTCAAATATAGCTCTCTATGCATAAACACATGTTGTACAAGTACCTCTTTTATGCTATTCTTATTTACTACAAGCTTGATATCTCGAATTCTACCCTTCCAAGTAGAGATGAACGAGCTCTCATATCTTCGGATTTTTGCACATTTTTCCTATTGCATGGTGATCCAACTGCCTTTCCTAATGATTGTAGGAATCCATCTTCCATCTTTTTGGAATGAGTTAAACACTGATATGGATGTGATTTGGAAGTTTGGACACCTTGTTGAATGTCGAATTTCGATATCCATGACACACACACACACACACACACACACACACACACACACACACACACACACACACACACACACACACACACACACACACACACACACACACACACACACACACACACACACACACACACACACACAGCGAGGACTAAGCTACCACAAAGGAGGGAAAAACACGAGAGGGATAAAAGAAAGGAGGGAAAAAAATAAGTGCCAAGCTCTTTACTAATTTGAATTTAGATTAAACATATCATTATCAATAATCTAGACATATCATCAAATAAAAGTGACCAAGACTATATATCATTAATGTAAAGAATGTCATAATGACGAATATAAGAGGCTAAAAATAGATATTGATAATACAAAGTTGTAATATTATTATATATATATATCTTTTTGTAAAACGATTTTTTGTACTTTTAAAAATAGAAATTCCATATGGATTTTCTACTCCTATTGGTTTAGAACACACTCTCTCTACCTCCTAAAAGTCATATTCGAGACCTCAAAACTCCCCTAATGATTTTGGGAAATGTGATATGTGGAAGCTAGTAGAAGATATATCCATAAGGCATGCTTTTGCTAGTGTTGAAGTTGCAACTTATGGGATGGAGATTGAATATATCACAAAGATAGATTCTCAAAGAAAAGGCTTGTCTAGTATAAAGAATAAAATTTTTCATTGTGTTAAATCTTGTATAGGATGAACTTGGGGATTTGCCAATTGCCTTCTATGGACTGTATTAAGGATGCTGAAAATGTAGATGTCTTGTAAAGGTTTGATGATATATTGATTGGGGATGCTAATGTGATGTCAAATATATTATCTAATCTTGCAAATGTATTATCTACATATATTTTAACTAAGGTTGTTAATGAAATTGATGATACAAGTGTGTTGTTCAATGATACAAATGTATTGACTAAGGGTGTTCTTAATACAAGTCTTTTAACTAATGTGTTGGTTGAAGATGCTATTCAACTTGATATATAGGAGGAGTGTATAGAAGGAATTGAGATGTAATCAGACAATGTTGCACTTTCTTTACATACATTTTGTGGTGTAGATGATAAGAATTTTAAGCACCATGGTTCAAGAGGTGACTTAGGACAGCAAGAGGAGGATGATAATGAGTTTATGCCTAAAAACTATTGGATGAAATTCTAGAAGATTTTATGCAAGACAAAGATATTTTTCAAGGTGTTTTTGTACTAGTAAACAAAGTGAGACATACCATGGAATTGAATTACCTATGCATGCATAGTGAGGATTCCAAAGCTAGAGGGAGTGATTCTACTTAACCAACGCTTCTACTTATATTAACGAATAATAAGAATTAGATACTTGATGATGGAGAAAATATAAATATGTTTTGTGGGCTAAAACTATTTCAAATGTGGGAGTACTTGATGCTATCTTATGATCTAGGGGGAATTACAAGCCATGATATGCTCCAAATGTATTATGAGTACTTGATGCTACCTTATGATTTAGGGGAGTTGCAAGTCATGTTATGCTCAAATGTATTATGAGTTAAGAATAATAATTGATTCATGTGCCTTTATGGATTTCTTAGAGTAGGATACATATCAATCCATACTATTTGGAATGCATGAACTTTTGATGTTGTATAATCTAGGAGAATGCCATGATGCTCATGACCTATGGTGGTTTATGTACTAGATGTTTAATATACGAAATGGAAGATGGTTTATGTTCTTGGATATTTAGGAGATTATTATTTGGCCTTTTAATCTAGGGTGATTTGTGTAATGTGGTACATGTCAAAGGATGTGTAGGGTTAGAGAGGGTAGGTATTTGTCATGAAGAGGACAGGAGAGAGGGAAGAAGAGGAGAGAGAGAGGGTGCAGAAGAGAGAGAAAGACTGTAGGAAGAGAGAGAAAGAGAGTGACGAGGAGAGAGAAATGCTAGAAAAAGAGAGAGAAAGACAGAAAGAGAGAGAAAGAAGCCATGAGAGCCTGGAGAAGGAGATGAAGATGAAAGGAGACTTGTATTATAATCTGATGGTAAAAAATCAAGTCCCTAACACCTTATATACAAGCCATTGTAGCTAGTATTTCCCCATTATTAAATCCCCCTCTCTTACATTCCATCCCCACCCGAAGGTTTTTGCCCTCAAAAACAATTTGGGTACTTATGATAATTGGGCAGGAGCAGATCAAAGTACTACTCTGCTGCATTATTACGGGGGTATACAAATGAATGAAGAGGTATTATTGCATATGATGGGTCATTGGGGTATGTACGTTACATGGACCTTATTGGGGAATTATAAAAATGAATTTTGACCCAAGTATCTTGAGTAAATGTGAGTTGCAGACAGTGGACATCAAGCTATTTACTACAGGGCCCTGCTGTAGTAAATCTGTCATAACTTTCTATAGGAGACTCCCATTGGGGTGGGCCATATATCAAAACAGAGCTCTCGAGGAGTAATTTCAGCCCATGTATGGTGTCCATTGCTGTCCATAGTGCAGAATAAGATCTGCTTTGAAACAGAGAGCTGTCTGTAGTGAATCTGAGGGAAAACATGGCCATAGTTAGCTAGATTTCAGCCAAATCTGCTTCTAATAGGTATGGGAACTCTTCCAAAATTGAAGCTAGCCTCCAAGAATCTTCCTCAAGTGGTAAACCTTGCCACTTAATCAAGTATTCCATGATGGAGCGAGAGCGAAGCTTCTTTTCCCTTTGTCCTATGATTTGCTTGGGTATATACTGAATGATGCCTTCTTCATCTATTGGTGGTAACTCCTCAACATAATCCACTGACGATCCAATGAAGGGCTTCAATTGACTCACATAGAAGACATTATGAATTTTCATGGATGGGGGTAATGCTAACCGATATGCCAAGTCTCCCACTCTTTTGACAATCCGGTATGGCCCATAGAACCTATGAGCCAACTTATTGCTGGACCCATCCTTAAGGGTGGCATATCTAGACTTGGGCACCTTCAAAAGCACCAAATCCCCTTCTTGGAATTCAACATCCCTTATTTTGTCATCAGCATAAAGCTTGATTTGATCCTGAGCTTTCTTCAAATTGACTTTGCACTGCTGAAGTAAGGCCTGCATTCTATCTAATTCCTCCTTGCTTTGTGGGTTTATTTTATCATTGAAGATAACTGTGGGGAGGGGCACCTTATAGTCGTACAATGCCTCGAAGGGTGAAACTCCAATGCTAGAGTGTATAGAGTTGTTATAGGCAAACTCAGCCAAATGCAACCATGAGTCCCAAGCATTCTGCACATCATAACAGAAATGCCTTAAGTAAGTTTCCAACCACTTGTTAACCCTCTCTGTCTGGCCATTAGTTTGTGGATGGTAAAAGTTGCTCATGAATTTAGCAGCCCGGTCATGCACAATGACCTATGGTAAGTCATGTAGTTTGAAAACATGTTCCATGAATTGGCTAGCTACTTGAGAAGCATTATATTGAGTCTTTGTAGGAATGAAATGGGCTGCCTTGGTGAGTTTGTCCACAATGACATAGATGATATTCCACCCCTTCTTGGTCACCAGTAGGCCGGTTATGAAGTCCATAGTAATGTGTATCCATTTGCCTTTGGGCATAGGCAATGGCTACAGTAAACCAGCTGGTTTTAAGGTGCTATCCTTGTTTTGTTGACATGGCAGGCAGCTTAAGACAAAATCTTTTACATCCTTCCATAGGCCCTTCCAATGAAAGCTTTTAGCAATTTTGTCATAAGTTTTAAATATGCCCAAGTGACCAGCTGTAGGTGAAGAATGCATCTCTTTCATGATCTTTTTCTTGAATGGAGAAGAGTATGGGATGGCAATCCTGCCCTGAAACCATAAGAGACCGTTCTTAAGCTGATATGGAGAGTTTTTTTCTACATGCCCTTGCTGTAATTTCTGGAAAATATGGCTGAAATTAGCATCTAACAAATAGACCTCCTGAAGCTCTTCTATCCAATCACTATGAAGTTCCATGATGGCTGAAACTTTACAAGCCCACATTCTAGATAATGAATCAGCAACTACATTGTCTTTTCCCCGTGTATGTGTAATGTCAAAGTCATAGTTCTGCAATGTAGCTACCCATCTGTGTTTTTTGGGGGTAAGATTAGATTGAGAGAGGAAGTATTTGAGGACCCTATGGTTGCTCTTGACCCTAAATCTGCTACCATACAAGTAGTGGTGCCATTTCTTAATGGCATTAAGGATGGCCAACATTTTTTGGTCATATACATTCATGGTCATCTCATTTTCAGCAAGTTTGCGGCTCTCAAATGCTATAACCCCATTCTCCTGTAACAATATAGCCCCTATGCCTCTGCCACTAGCATCACATTGAATAGTGAATTCTTTCAAAAAATCTGGGCAAACCAAGATGGGTGCCGAGGTAAGAAACTCTTTGAGTTGATTAAAGCTCTTATCAGCTATGGCATCCCAGAAAAAGGCCTCTTTCTTAAGCCTATTCGTCAAGGGAGCTGCAATAATGGCATAATGCCTAATGAATTTACGATAGAATGATGAGAGACCAAGAAATCCTCTAAGTGAAGTGGTATTTGCAAGTGTAGGCTAGTCTTTTATACACTGCACTTTCTTAGAATCAACCCTAATTCCCTCTTCACTAACAATGTGCCCCAAGTATTCTGTCATCAAAGAAGACCAACACAAATATGAAAAGAAAGGGATGCAGTATTTTGTTCATTAAGCTTTGAAAGGTGGCCAATGCATTAGTTAAGCCGAAAGGCATGACCAAGAAATGATAAAGCCCCTGATCAGTCCAAAATGCTGTTTTGACCTCATCCCCTATCCTCATGCTGATCTACTGATAGCTTGACCTCAAATCTATCTTTGTAAAGTACTTAGCCCCCTTGAGTTCATCTAGCAAGTCATCTATGTGTGGAATAGGGTACCTGTTCTTCATGGTGATCTTATTAAGATCCCTGTAGTCTATGCACATCCTGAAAGATCCATCCTTCTTTTTGACCAATAACATAGGGGAAGCATATGGTGAAGAACTGGGCTCAATGAATCCCATGTCCAGTAATTCTTTGACTTGTTTGGCAACTTCTTCTCTTTCACACCTAGACAATCTGTAAGGTGGCTTATTCACAGGCTTTGATTGAGGCTTTAGATCTATGGGATGATCAACCGCCCTATTAGGGGGTAGTGCTGTAGGTACTTGAAAGATGTCCTTGAACTCTTCTAAAAGAGTTTTCAATGCTGAATTCTTTACTGTTTTAGTAGACTGATCTGAATTTTCTTTATTTAACTACAATACAAAGATTTGGGACCATTTCTTGAACTCTTTCTTGAGTTGTTTGCTGGTAATGAGCTGAAATTCACTATCATTTTGAATTCCCTGCAAGTGAATGAGCTATCCCGCACTAACAAACTCCATATACAACAAGGAAAATTCCATGGTTATAGTGCCCAAAGTTTTCAGCCAATCACAACCCAAGACAACATCTATAGGCCCCATTTCCAATGTAATTAAATCCAATTGCTGTCCGAAATTTTCAGCAAGCTGAATATGAACAGTAGGGCATACTTGTGTGATAATTTCTTCATCCCCATTGGCAATTTGCACCTTCAATGGTGGCTGCTGTAAAATCAGTGGGAAAACACTTCAGCCTGTCCATGACTACTCTGTTAATGAAACTATGAGTGCTACCATTGTCCACGAGTATAAACACATCCTTCCCATGAATTTGACCCTTAATACGCAATGTATTAGGGCTTTTGGATACTATCCAAGCATCCATTGATATGGTATAAGCAGTGACAACATGTATTTTAGCATGTGGTTTGATCTTTCTACCCATACCTCGTGATAAATGGCCACCGGGGTCAAAAGGAAAATAGTCAGCAGGGTCAAAGAACTCTTCTTGACCAAACTCTTCATCAACATCATCTGTTTCAGCAGTCATCATAAAAGCATGTGTATCCTCAGGGTCCTCTGAGTCCTCAAATACCAACATGATGTGAACTCGTGCCTTAGCATTTCTAAAAGCACATTTTGAGGCATGATCAGCTATATACTTCTCACCACACTTGAAACAAAGCCCTTTTTCCTTTCTTTCTTTACACAAATCCATGGGAATGGACTTTGGACTACCAAAGGTTGAAGCATTTTTATTTTTGTTGTCCCCTTGCCTATTATCCATTCTTGGGTTGTTTGCAGTCCTTAAATTGCCTTGTGGACTTGAGGCATTAAAAGTGGGGTATGTGGGGATTTTTGGAGTGCTGAATGGCATGTTACCACCACCATAACTGGCCCCAAACTGCCCCGGCCTTACATCACCTCTTTGTTGTCCAAAATATGACTGCATGTGTCCTCTTTGCTGCCCAAACACTGGCTGAGATGCCCCTCTTTGCTCTCCATACTAAAATGAAGCATCCTGGTGCTACTTGCGAGAGTAACTCTTAGCCAATTCAATATCTTTGAACAAATCTAATGGGTTTTGAGCTGAAACAGCAGCCGAGAGTTGGGGATCCAGTCCGTACACATACTTGTGTAACTTGGCATCATCACTAATCGACTCAACATACATGGTAAGGTTGAGGAATTGATTTGTGTATTCTCTAACAACAAGACCACACTGTTCAAGGCTATACCATCGGTGGGCAAGCTTTTCTTTCTCCACTGGTGAGACAAATACTTGCACCATGCTGCACCCCTGTACTCAGCCTCTGTGCTTGACAAGGTAACTGTAGGTTGTTTCTTGCTGCTCCAAGTGACATAATTTATCCTCTGTGCTGACATAAACTAGTAAAACCCTCTCCCGCACATAGTGAATAGAGCATAAACTATGTGCTGACATAAACTAGATCAATAAGACCTAGTAAAACCCTCTCCTGCACATAGTGATAATGCACCTCAATGTGCTTTGTTCTAGCATGATAGACTGGTTATTTGCCAAGTGTATACTACTCATGTTGTCACAATAAATAACAACTGGCCTATCTGTAGGCTGATGCATATCATAAAGTAGCTTATGCAAACAAGCTACCTCACATGCAGCCATTGCTGCACCCCTGTACCTGATAGCAAAAGATGAAATCTCAAAGGAGCAAGCTGCCCTTAGAAGACTAATCACTTCATATCATAAGCCTCCTCATTCTGTTCTTGAGCACGAGTTGCAAGAGCTCACGCAGATGGCAAGCTCGCCTTCCACGTTCTTGCAGCAGTGGTTTGCTCTGAGAATCCAATGGGAGAAAAAAGGTTGCCAGATAATGACCAATGCTGAGCAACGCAGGGTAGTTAAAACCATCAAATATGACCCTACTTATGTGGCACCTATCTCGTTTAGGGTTTTGGCCATCACCCGCAACCAGCATTTAGACGACCATGTGCTCGCTCACCCTTACGTTGACCAATTCCTTACGGAAGAGGAATTACATGTTGCAAGCCGCCTTAATACTGGAGATCTCTTTCACGATGTCTTGACCTACATCTCCCAAGTCTCCATCCAACCATCTGCTCTTGATTGTCATGCCCAACTTGAATACAATCCAAGCTTCAATGATTGGTTATTGGCTAAGTAAGTCAATCCACGAAAAACAGCATTTGCCTCGTACTTCCTGTGCTAATCCTAGGAAGGATTCCTTGAAAGATCCAAGACGGGGGGGGGGGGGGGAGCAATGTGAGCAAGAGCAGAGCAAAATGAGAGTCAGCAAAATGAGAGTCATACTATCTAGCAGAATGTTATGATTAATTGAGTTTCAATGGAAGATACTACAAAGGGAAAACAATAGCAATTGCTGCTGTGAGCCTGTCTCTAAAATTCAAGCCTCTAAGCAAGTATACCAATTTTTGACACATACATTTTTCTCTCAAAATTGAGTTTTGTTAGAAATAAGCCGATTTTTAAGCATTAATGTTTGCATGGTGTGTTGACAGGTAACCACCATGGCAGGACAAGACAAAGGGGGCAAACTCCCATTTTTTGAAGAAGAGATGACCAAGTTCGGCATCAGCGTCGAGACACGAGGATTCAATTAATTCACCTTCAAGCACACGCTGAACCTGGATGAGGCCATCTTGGAGGAACCTGCAGTCAAAGAATTGGTGGACAGATGCCACCTCCACAAGTATGTGGAAAAGGTGGGGCAGGCTGTGGATTACGACATGTGTGTTGAATTTCTGAGAAACTTTGACAAGGGCAGGAACTGTGGCACTGTCACAGTGAGGACAGGGGAGCAGGAAAGAAGAGTTGAAGTGCCCCTCAATGCGGCAATCGTAGAGAAGGCCTTGGGGCTCGTACCCAAGAAAGACAGGCGGCCGAGAAGGGATGTTTACGCCATGCTGGGGGTAAAGAAAGAAGAGGTGCACATAGTGGATGGAATCAGCTTGGCTGACATCCCGGATCCAGCAGTGAAGGTGCAAGCAAAGATGATCCACACACTCTTCTCGGGCCAAAGGTACAACGGATTGATGAACAGGATCGGGGTCCTGTTGTTAGAAAGCATCATAGCAAGAGTCCCTGAGGAGGTAGACTGGAATGGGTTCGTCAAGAAAACCATTCAAAGCTCAACTGCCCTTCTCACTCCAGCGGAAGCACCAGCAGGAGGAGAATCTCCTGCCTCAACATCATGCTCCACAAGAAAGAAACCTGCCTCAAAGGTGGCCACAATTAGATATGGTGGTGTTTTGACAGCCATCATAAATGAAGTAATGAAGGATGCTGGAGTCATGGAAGAGCAAGCTACACATCAAATCCCACCGCATCAAAGCCCACCTCACCACGAAGGAGAAGAATCAAGTGAAAGAACAATAAATGACAAGGGAGAACAGGAGGTGCCGCCTACACAAGCAAGCAAACCAGAAGGACAAAAGAAAGGGGACAGGAGAGAGAAGGAAAGGAAAGAGGAATTAAGCAAAGAAGAATGAGCTGAAATCAAGAGGGCTCAAAGAGAGTCTAGGAGGGCTGAGGAAGAAAGAAGGAGGAAAGAGGAGGAAGAGCTTGCAAAGATAAGAGAAGAATCAAAGAAGGCAGAAGAGGATAAGAAAAGAAGGGCGGAAGAAGAAGCTGAAGAGCAGAGACTGAAGGAGCTGGCCGAGTTGGCAGAGGCTACACGAAGATTTGTGGAAGAGACCCACGGGGATGGAGCTCAAACCTGTGAGCCCCCATCATAAAGTCGAAGCTAGTTCAAGTGTGGAAGCAGCTCCAGTGGCTGTAGGCAAGGGCAAGTCCCTACTACATCCACTTCCTTCCTCTTTTGTGCCTGCAATGACTGAAACCACGACTACAACCACCACACAACCCACACCTCCCCTCGACACGGCACATCTAATGAACATGATGCAAATGCTAGTGAGCAAAGTGGCCGAGATCGTGCCAGAAACCGGATTGAAAAGGCCCACTGCTGCAGATGCAGAGTCACGGCAAGACCCTAAAAGACAAAGGCTAGAGGCATCAACCACCACTCCCCATACTCCCATGCCTACCGACACTGACTATGACACAGATGTGGCTGAGCTACTGACACAACTAGACAAGCTGAAGGAAGAGAAGAAAGTGGCCTTGATGGAGCTAGAAAAAGAAAAAGAAATGTCAGCTGCTCTCAGGCTAGAAGTCTCAAGGCAGGGAGCCGACCAACAAAGAGAAATGAAGGCCCTGCAGGACCAGCTAGTAGCAAAAGCAAAGGAAGCCCAGGACAACGAAAGCCGCCTTAGACAAAGGCTGGAAGACGAAGAGCAGAACTTGGTGGCAGAGCAAAGGAGTCTAAAGCTACTAGTGCAGCAATACAATGATCTACAGCAAAAGGTTGCTCAAGTGGAAACGCTATGACAGGAGGTTCAGGAAGGCGAAGCCAGTACACCACAAGAACATACCATGGAGCTCCATTTGTGGCAGGAGCTAGAAGAACAAAATAGATTAATAAGTGAAATCGAGTTTCTGAAGAGTGAAGGGCTAGGAGTCTCAGCAGCAGAAGCAAAACGGCTACAGGATGAAGCACAAAGATTACAAGATGCATTGGAGACCTCCCAGGAAGATATAGAGGCCCTCATGGCCATGGCTTTCAATCAAAAAAGACTATTCCTTTGCTGAGATCCAAAGCCAAGAGCAGCTGGTGCAGGAAAAATCAGAAGTACTGGCCGAGGTGCAACAAAGGCTCAGCATTGTAGATCAAGACAAAGGGATTACTGAAGAGCAGTTGGCTCAGAAGTCAAGAGAAAGGAACCACTGGTGGTTTTTAACAAATAAGCAGCAACAGGTAGTGACCACCCTGGCGAGCCAACTGGAGAAAGAGAGAAAAAGGATGGAGGAAAGAGCTATGGATTGGGAAAGGAATAATTTTGATAGGGTGAGAGACTTGACCGAACGCTTGGCAGTGGCAGAATGCGAAAGGGTGCTTGCAGAAGCTAGGGTTGAAGCTATCGAAATAACTACTAAAACACAGCGGCGGCAGGCCTTTCTCAACACGGTACTCCATGTCACACAAGCTGAGGGCGATGATCCAGTGGAAAAGGTGAAAAGAAAGTTGGAGCTGACCACCCGAGCTCTAAGATATGGTCTTCAGGAGAGCAGGAGCTCCCAACGAGTATAGGGATCACTAAGGAGTAACAATTCCACTACTTATGCCATACGGGCCTTTCCACTGTTGAGCTCAAGGAGCTAGGTTTTGAGGAGCATGAACAACCACCACCACCACCGCCAATCATCCCATTTGTGGTTGAGCGACATGTCGAAGAGGGTCCAGATTTCGAGCAAGGTGATGAAGAAGAGCAACAAAGAGTGCCGAGTCCGCCTCAACCCGATCTCCCACAGGAAGAACCTGCAGATGCCCATCTGCTTGAGCGTATAGTTGCAGCAAGGAGGAGAAGACAAGAATTAACTGAGGAGGCCCAACGCCGAGCACGCACAATTCCAAGACAACTTCCTGAAGAGCCCATGCCACTGAGAGGTGATGCACATCCTGTAGACTGGCCCTAGGAGTTGGTCATCTAGCATCAGCAAGAGTTCCAGAAAAGGCCGTTTGAGCTCTCATTTGCTTTCCCACGCTCTCTGGATCGGGCCCTACCTCTAGGAGTCTTAGCCAAGATCAAGGATCTGGCTAATGAACTTGCAAACAGGTGGATTGAAGAGAGGAGCCTGATAATAACTAGGTGGCGACAAAAACCACAGGATTACTGTGAAGATAAGGTCAATCTGGTTCCCAAAGCCGTCCAAGGCTACGAGGCACAGCCGAAATGGCGGAGGAGGATTTGGGACACCAATTTTGATGCATGGACCGCCTTTTGCAGTTCACTCCCCGAAGAGTGCAATGATCCTATCTACATGCCCTACCCTCATAGGCATGGAGTGGACTATGATAGAGACTTGCATGGGGATTACGACTTCCCAAAAATATATAACGTAAATGCTAGGAGCCCTGAGGAATGCTTAGTGTTTAGGTTAGAAGATATACTTCCTTCTATAAATCATTTCCTTGCAGACTTCTCTTCATGCCCAGATCCAGCGTTTTTGACCAATTGTAATTACCTTCGACTTATCAAATTCCTGCTACTCCAAAAACCCACAGCAGAGGAAGCCCATCTCCCCCCACTCTTCTTTGATATCAACCTAGGAATAGATAGTAGAGCTATGACTAGGTTAATGATGTGGGCTACTCTCCTTCCTTCCTTCTGTCTAGAGCTCTTAGAAAATATGAGTGACACCCGCTTCACAAGGTGTAATCATCCTTTCTTTTCAACCACTCCTCTGAGAGCTAAGGCCGATATTAAAGAATATCTACAAAGTCGCGCATTCTTATCTCAATGCTTGCGACCGCCCCGTGATTAAATGGGTGTGATATGCCTTGACAATTCTACTCCCTCTCTCATTCTCCAAAAAAAAAAAGAAAAAAAAAGAAAAGAAAAGAAAAGAAAAGAAAGCAAAGAGAGAAAAAGCCACAAGGAAACAAAGACAAGGTGACTGGAGAGAAAGACAAGAGCAAAAAATAGCAAAGCTTCATCCATTTCTTGGTCAGTAATTGCTTCTCACATTTCCCGCTCCTCTGTGCTGCGGTAAACATGAGGTAAACATTACCCCCCTCCTAGCCAAGTGCCAGTCCCATGGCACTATGCTGGGAAGTAGTGGGATAGATGATGCTGTTGCTAGATGGAACTGGTGGGTAGATGACACTGATGCTTGTGAATGAGAGGTGATGGAGTTTGATGACGATGTGACCAGGAGAGATTCTGGTGTGCTTTAGACTTCATGAAAATGCTCGGGATTTCACACACAGTTGTGGCTCCCATTCTGCGGTGGCTGATAGAGGTTCCAATTGGCTGGTGGAAAATAGGTAGCCAGTTATCCTTTGGTCAACAGAAACGCTTGATCAATAAGCAATCCCTTAGGAGAATGGTGTTAGAGGGATTTATCCTGGAGAAACCCCCCTGAACTCTGTCTTGACAAAGGTTTGCTTTGTCTTCGCATGGAAGATATTTATCTTTGTTTTGAAGATCTTGTTATCCTGAGGATCCTTGTCTTCGATTTGAAGATCTTTAGCTTTGATTTCAAGATCTTCAGGTTTGATTTCAAGATCTTCAGGTTTGATTTCAAGATCTTTGGGTTTGATTTCAAGATCTTCAGGTTTGATTTCAAGATCTTCAGTGCTGAGCTGAAGATCTTGAACCTTGCATTGAAAATCCTCAGGCTTGTGGAATCAATAAGCGATCCATAGATCTTGAGGCGGTAGGCATGCATCTTTGGAAGATGAGGTTCCAAAATCTAAGCCAATGGAAGATCCATCAGTAGGTTTTCCTTCTACTTGATTTGGTTCAGTCATGGCAGCCATCAGTAGGCGGATGATTGGCAACATGAAATCTCTTGAGCCATTTAAACCTTCGCAGTGAAGCTCCTGAAGTTGCAGTAATGGAGTCATGTCCGACTCATGGAAAAATTCCTTGTCATTGGAGGATGTAGTGGATGATCTTCTTCAGCCAAGCAGCCAGTTCTTAAAACATGAACATAACCTGCAAGAAAAGTTGTGCACTTCCTAGGGGGTGTGTTTGTCTCACTGTGTAGTGCATGGTGCCCGTGCCAGTGGAACTGGGAGATGGGTCTAACCTTGGGCAAGCCCTTGGTAATGTCCCACACTTGAGCACCCAGTTCGTGCGTCGTTGGAGGTGCGGTGCAAAACTTAGGGTGACAGGTCTGAAAGTCCTGCCCTTGATGTGCCCTAAGTGTGAAGTGGGGAAGGGGCTAGGGAGAACCCTAGATGCAGTGAGTGTGGTGCACAATAACAATGAAGGGAGACTGCAAGCACATGTGAAGTGTCATGCATCTCAACTACGCTCGTCTTGATCATGGTTTGCAGATTCTGCGATCTCATCTTATTTGTTTTCTCTCGACATACAGGCATGGCCAATTGCGTAATTGTTAACGGATATCCGTCTGGCCAACATTCGGTTCCCTTCTTCCAAGGACAAGGCTTTCCTGGGTGGAAAGCAAAGATGATGCTAATTCTTGAAGGTGACGAATTATTTGATATTGTTTTGGGCGACCTGTCTTGCCCAGTTCAACCTATTGATGTAATGAATAACAATTCTGTGATTACTGAAATATCTTTACAGAGGAAAGGAATGGAATCTCCTGAGACGAGATTGTTCAGGGAGGGAACTGAGATGTCCAATGATCCTTCTCGATGTGCTCTGAACAGGTTATTACAAGTGAGATACCCAGGGAGTTCACTGCCAGAGGTAGTAGGGATAGGTACTGAAGGAAGTACTGAAGGAGCTTTATCCGCTACCCGCTTCAAGCGTTTGTGCTGTATGACTAGGGGAGGCGGAGAATCATCATCCTCTATGTCAATAGGTTCTGACTCATCTGAAGGTGGAGGAGGAGGTACTGGATCTGATGGAGGAGGTGGAGGCACAGTCTTCTATAAACCTGAATAGGTCAAGAAGGCAGACAAATATGATCCATATGTGACATTGGTAAGTCTCCTTGTTAACTTGCTTAGTAGTAGATTCATCTTTCAGCTTTGCTATTTTTTGCTCTTGTCTTTCTCTCCAGTCACCTTGTCTTTGTTTCCTTGTGGCTTTTTCTCTCTTTGCTTTTTTTTTTTTGAGAATGAGAGAGGGAGTACAATTGTCAAGGCATATCACACCCATTTAATCACCGGGCGGTCGCAGGCATTGAGATAAGAATGCGCGACTTTGTAGGTATTCTTTAATATCGGCCTTAGCTCTGAGAGGAGTGGTTGACAAGAAAGGGTAATTACACCTTGTGAAGCGGGTGTCACTCATATTTTCTAAGAGCTCTAGACAGAAGGAAGGAAGGAGAGTAGCCCGCATCATTAACCTAGTCATAGCTCTACTATCTATTCCTAGGTTGATATCAAAGAAGAGTGGGGGGAGATGGGCTTCCTCTGCTGTGGGTTTTTGGAGTAGCAGGAATTTGATAAGTCGGAGGTAATTACAAGTGGTCAAAAACGCTAGACCTAGGCAGGAAGAGAAGTCTGCAAGGAAACGATTTATAGAAGGAAGTATATCTTCTAACCTAAACACTAAGCATTCCTCAGGGATCCTAGTGTTTACATTATATATTTTTGGGAAGTCATAATCCCCATGCAAGTCTCTATCATAGTCCACTCCATGCCTACGGGGGTAGGGCATGTAGATAGGATCATTGCGCTCTTCGGGGAGTGAACTGCAAAAGGCGGTCCATGCATCAAAATTGGTGTCCCAAATCCTCCTCCGCCATTTCGGCTGTGCCTCATAGCCTTGGACGGTTTTGGGAACCAGATTGACCTTATCTTCCCAGTAATCCTGTGGTTCTTGTCGCAACCTAGTTATTATCAGGCTCCTCTCTTCAATCCACCTGTTTGTAAGTTCATTAGCCAGATCCTTGATCTTGGCTAAGACTCCTAGAGGCAGGGCCCGGTCCAGAGAGCATGGGAAAGAAAATGAGAGCTCAAACGGCCTTTTCTAGAACTCTTGCTGACGCCAGATGACCAACTCCTGGGGCCAGTCTACAGGATGTGCATCACCTCTCAGTGGCATGGGCTCTTTAGGAAGTTGTCTTGGAATCGTGCGTGCTCGATGTTGGGCCTCCTCAGCTAATTCTTGTCTTCTCCTCCTTGCTGCAACTATACGCTCAGGCAGACGGGCATCTGCAGGTTCTTCCTGTGGGAGATCGGGTTGAGGTGGACTCGGCATTCTTGTTGCTCTTCTTCATCACCTTGCTCGAAATCCGGACCCTCTTCGACATGTCGCTCAACCATAGATGGGATGACTGGCGGTGGTGGTGGTGGCTGTTCATGCTCCTCAAAACCTAGCTCCTTGAGCTCAGCAGTGGAAAGGCCCGTACAGTGTAAGTAGTGGAATTGTTGCTCCTTAGTGATCCCTGTACTCGTTGGGAGCTCCTGCTCCTGAAGACCATATCTTAGAGCTTGGGTGGTCAGATCCAACTTTCTTTTCACCTTTTCCACTGGATCATCGCCCTCAGCTTGTGTGACATGGAGTACCATGTTGAGGAAGGCCTGCCGCTGTGTTTTAGTAGTTATTTCGACAGCTTCAACCCTAGCTTCTGCAAGCACCCTTTCACATTCTGCCACTGCCAAGCGTTCGGTCAAGTCTCTCACCCTGTCAAAATTATTCCTTTCCCAATCCATAGCTCTTTCCTCCATCCTTTTTCTTTCTTCCTCCAGTTGGCTTGCCAGGGTGGTCACTACCTGTTGCTGCTCATTTGTTAAAAACCACCACTGGTTCCTTTCTCTTGACTTCTGAGCCAGCTGCTCTTCAGCAATCCCTTTGGCTTGATCTACAATGTTGAGCCTTTGTTGCACCTCGGCCAGTACTTCTGATTTTTTCTGCACCAGCTACTCTTGGCTTTGGATCTCAGCAAGGAATAGCCTTTTTTGATTGAAAGCCATGGCCATGAGGGCCTCTACATCTTGGTGTAGTGATTTGGTCAGCAATTGCTTCTCACAATTCCATACTGTCATTTATTACAGCAAGAAAATAACTCCGGACTGACATGGATTTTTCATGCTGAAATATTCTGAAATGATGTACTTTCACTAGTACTTGGTGGGCAGCAGCTTTGGTTGCACTTTTCTTGCCATTTTCTCTCGATTTTGGTGATTTTTTGGTCATTTTCTGCAGTAAACAGCAAGCAGTTTTGAACTGTCTACAGTTTTCCAGCCTGAATTATGGCGAGTTCGTCCATTGATCATGCTATTTTCAACATCACTAAGCTTGATGGTACAAATTACTCTTATTGGAAGAGCCAGATTTGGCAGGTGTTGGTGCAAAAATCATAGATCAAACCATTGAGGTTGAGCGGGCATCTGCCTGGAACTATGCCAGATGAGGAATGGCTTGAGCTTGATGAGTTATGTAAGTCCACTATTGTATTATCTCTCACAAAACAGGTTCATTACAATGTATTTGAGGAAGAACAGAGTGCATGGCAGTTGTGGGATAAAATCAAGAATCTCTATGACAAGAAAAGTCCAGTGAGTCAGATGTATTGATTGAAGCAGCTTATGGATTTGCACATGAAGGAGAATGTGACCATGTCTGCTCACTTGAGCCAGTTCCATGCTATACTCAAGAACTTGACTTCGCAGGACATCACTTTTGCAGAGGATGTCACTCCTCTTTTCTTGCTTGGTACTCTTAATGAGTCATGGGATGTATTTCGCATTGCATTATGTGCCTCTGCTGCTACCTTGAAATTATCTGATGTTGAGAGTGCTCTTCTGCAGGAAGAGGTTAACCATAAGAATTTGGATGCTTCTCATGTGTCGCATGCTATGATAGTTAGAGACAGGAATGATGGATATGGAAAGCATGGTAGTGGCAGTGGCTGTGCGGGATTCTCAAAAATCTCGGTCCAAGTCTCGTGGGAAGTCACATAGCAAATCCCGTGGCAAGAATGCAGATGTACTTGTCACCATTGAGGGAAAAAGGGCCATATTTAGGCCACAATGCCATGAATTGCACAATGAAAGGTGCAAAGATAAGGGGAAAGACAAAGTGCGAGATAAGTCTTCTTATCGCAGTAAGTGCATGCAAAGTCTAGTGTTAAAATTGAAGATATCAATGTTATGCAGCCTGAGGATGTTGATGATGATGATTATATCCTTGCAGCTTCTTTTAGTGCTTCACAGATGATAGAGATACACTCTATGTATGCACAATGTTGGCTCTTGGACTCAGGTGCGTCCTTGCCGAGAGTAGCTTCATTCATATCATACTGTTTCGGGTTCTGTGCGCTTGGGTGATGACAACTCTCTTGATATTGTGGGCATTGGTGATGTTAGGCTGCAGTTTTCTTCTAGTAGTAGTTTTGTTATGCAGGATGTACGTCATGTACTTGCTTTGACACACAGTCTCCTATCAGTTGGACAACTTGATGACGCAGGTTATCATGTATCTTTTGGAGACTCTGCATGGAAGATCACTCGTGGTAGACTTGTGATTGCGAGAGGTGCCAAGGCTGGTAGCCTCTATCCCTTGATTGTATCCGCTTCTTCCCTTGATCATGTTTTGTCTGTGGGTTCTATCCCACATGTATCTCTTTGGCATGCCCATTTGGGCCATATGTCTTTGAAGGAAATGAAAATGCTTTCTGGTTTGTAGTACTTATCGTCCCTTGATTATGCATGTTTTGATTCATGTGAGCATTGTCTTTATGGCAGGCAGACTAGGTCTATGCATAAGAAGTTTGGTAGGTCACGTATGAGTGAGCCCTTGGCATTGCTACATTTGGATGTCTGTGGACCCATGCCTTGTCAGTCTATGGGTGGTGCAAAGTTTTTTTTTAACGTTCATAGATGATTTTTCACGAAAAGTTTGGGATTATCCCATTAAGCTGAAATCCGATGTCTTGACTGTGTTTTAGAGATGGCTTGCATTGGTTGAAAACCAATCTGGGTATAGGCTAAAATGCCTAAGAACAGATAATGGGGGCGAGTATGTCTCACGTGCTTTTGAGTAGTTATGTGATGAGAGGGGTATTAAGCGTCAGTTGACCGCCCCCTACATCCCCCCCAGAATGGTTTGGCGGAGCAGATGAATAGAACCATCCAAGAGCGTGTACGCAGTATGCTTAGCCATGCATACCTACCACAGAGCTTTTGGGCTGAGGCAGTTAGTACAGCTGTGCATGTCATAAACAGATCACCTTCTAGTGGTTTGGATTTCTAGGTTGTAGAGGAGGTATGGGCTGGAAAACCTCCCTCTTATGCGCATCTCCGTGTCTTTGGATGTGAGGCATTTTGCCATGTGCCTAGGGACAAGAGAAGTAAGCTATAGATCCTAAGAGTGTCAAATGTATTTTCCTTGGTTATGGGGATGCAGGCGAGATGGGTTACCGTCTCCGCAGGCGCGGAAAGTCATCCGCAATCATGATGTAGTCTTCCATGAAGACAAGATGCATCGGCAGCCTGAGAGAGTTCTTGAGATCCGCAGGGTCATATTTCGGGAGGAGCTGAGAGCTCCCGCATAGCCAATTGGATAGCTTATAGCTGCAGCAGATGCTCATGGTCAGGGTGTTGGACAGGAAGTTGGGCAGGCAGCAAAGCCTGCCGTTAGAGGGTCTACTAGAGACAGACGTTTGCCTGATAGATTTCAGCCCTTGATGCATTATGTCTTGGTTACAGATGCAGGAGAGCCTTTTACTTATGATGAGGCTATGCACAGGGGTGACAGTCACTCTTGGGAGAGGGCTATGTAGTCGGAGATAGACTCCTTGCATAACAATGAGACTTGGGATTTGGTTTCCTTGCCTGAGGGCAAGAAGGCTTTGCCATGCAAGTGGGTGTACAAGCTGAAAAGTACCCCTGGATACCCCAAGCCGGCATACAAGGCTAGACTGGTAGCAAAGGACTTTAAGCAGGAGCATGGTGTGGACTTTGATGAGGTCTTTTCTCCTGTGGTTAAGATGACCACCCTGCGCTTAGTCTTGGCTTCAGTTGCTCAGCTTGACTTGGATTTATGTCAAATGGATGTCAAGATGGCTTTCTTACATGGAATTACATGATGAGATTTATATGGAGCAGCCTAAGGGCTTTGCAGAACCTGGCAGGGAGCACCTAGTGTTCAAATTGAAAAAAAGCCTTTATGGCAAGTAGGCACCTACGGAGTGGTATCATAAGTTTGATGCCTTTATGCAGTCACAGGGCTACAGCAGGAGTGCTATGGATTCGTATCTTTACATGAAGAAAGCCCATGATGGTTCTTTATTGATTTTGGTACTCTATGTGGATGATATGCTGATAGCAGAGAAAGCTCATGATGAGCTAAATGCTCTAAGGATCAGCTCAAGAAGAGCTTTGAGATGAAAGATTTGGGACATGCCTCTCACATACTTGGTATGCGTATTAGACGCGACAGGCATCAAGGACTCCTCTACTTGTCACAGAGAGAGTACATTCATAAAGTCCTTGAGCGCTTTTGTATGCAAGACGTAAAGCCTATTGTCTGTCCATTACCTTCTTATGTGAAGGTATCATAGGCTAATTGTTCGCAGATAGATGAGCAGAGGGCCGAGATGGCCAAGATTCCCTATGCATCCGCAGTGGGCAGTCTTATATATGCCATGATCGCCACTCGTCCAGATATTGCCTTTGTAGTTGGTGTTGTGGCCTATATGGCTACACCTGGAAAGAAGCATTGGGATGCCGTGAAGGGTATCATGAGGTACTTGAAGGGCATTGCATATATGTGTGTATGCTATGGCAGCCAGGATATAGGAGTCGTGGGGTACAAGGACTCTGATTATGCAGGACATGTAGATAGTAGGAAGTCCACTTCCGGCTATGTATTCACCTATGTTGGAGATGCTGTTTCTTGGATGTCCAGGGTGAAAAAATGCACGGCCCTTTCTACTATAGAGGTCGAGCATGTTGTAGCCATTGAGGCTTGCAAGGAGGCCATTTGGTTGGGTCGTTTGTTTGCTAACCTTGGTATTGATGCTATCCCTACACTGTATTCCGATTCTATGAGTGCTATTCAATTAGCCAAGAATCCGGTCTTCCATGCGAAGATGAAACACATTGAGGTGAGGTATCACTTCATATGTGGGGTCGTTGAGGACAAGTCTGTTCACCTTGTTAAGATCTTGACTGACCAGAATCCTGCAGATTTGCTCAAGAAAAGCCTCTCTATAGAGCGCTTTGCCTTCCTCAGGAGGTTGATGGGCGTGGGATGAGATGACATCTTTCCTCATCCTATTGTACATGTGTACATGTTGTACTGTCTTTTTTTTTTCTCTTTCCACTCCTCACTAGGGCAGATTCACCTTTAAATGGGAAGTTGTTGGGGGTAAAGGCGCCTTCGCCTAGCCGCCCGTGTATTACTACACTGACAGTCATCGCCACTGCACACTGCAAGTGGTGGGCTCCCATCACCACCACTTTATTCTTGATTCTTTTAGTGACAGTTTGAATAAAGGAAGGCCCGGTCACACATTGTGACTGTTGGAGTTCCCATTTCTTGTCTCTCTCTTTTTTGCTCTTGCTCTCCCGCCATAGCTCTCGAGTGCAAGCTTCGATCCTTCTCACCTTTCATGGTCAAAGCTGAAGCATCTGATCATGCCGAAGTAGATCTAATAGAGTAGCCAGACGATGTCCGAGACAGCTCTCCTGGCCTGCCATGTCTTTGAATCTCACCATCTGATCTGGAGGCACGCGCGTGAAGATATTCTACAACTCCTCATTGCTCATCCCTCGACTCATCCTGATGATCTAAGTATCCAAAAACGTCACCTGCATAGACAAAAAATGATGTTAGCATAATCAATTTAAATCATACAAAGCACGGTAATATAAATCCTAAAAAAATGATCTCACTTAAAATGCATATCCTATGTATCCTTATAAGCGATTAGTCAACGAATTGAGTAAGTGGATGCTCCAAGTATGAATTATCCTATGGTCCCATGTTAATCTCCTGACACAACTCCGCATACACTGGAAGGTCGATAGACATGTCACCACAAAAGGATGAGTCCACCTCGTTCTCAAAGAATTCTTGGACTCCTGTATTTCCATCATTGTTACGAGATGCTGGCTTCTCTACATGCTCCAAGCTTTCGGTGGCCTCCACCCCTTGCAATATCGACTCCTCTATTTACATATTGTCCTCATCTATGCTCGGAACATCGCTTTGATCATATACTCTTGCACTTCGGGTTGGATAGAAGATTACCTATTCACAAACACGTACAAGAGAGATTAAACTATAGTGACATGTACCATATCGTAATACAATTAACAAACAAATGAGTTCATGCACCTGTTCACAATGGGCCGGCAACACAAAGGTGTCGCGTAAATCCGTCCATTTTTTTTCGGAATCTATTTCGAGAAATCCAAATGGACCTCGTCAAACTGTTGCTCCAGCTCCTTCAAGTACCACTTTGAACTACTACACATCAAATAGTATCATGGAGAAGCTACGGTAATCTACCGTAACAATACTTTGCAAGTTCCCAAAATACTCCATATCATCTATAATCGTGTTTGGATCCATTGCTCGTCATCGGCTCTCTTGCTCGAACCTTGCCATGATACCACAGTCCATTGTGGAGCGCATTTTGTTAATATGCTCCACACGAAAATGCCGTCCACGCGACCACGCTGCACTATATATTTTGTACTGTATATTGAAATACTCAAATTATTTGTCGCATATAAAATATAGATACGACAAATCCTAAACACGTCATCACCTTTGGACTACATCCCCTCGAGAATTTCCACTCCTCGATTGAGACCTCTGCCCCTTTGCGAGACGCTGCAGTCAAAGCTCCATGCAACCATCGCGTTGACATGAACTGCGGCATCTCCTCCATGCCCTCGGGATATCGAATCGGTCGATGGTGTGTACTACGTCAAAATTCAGATCACACTTCCTCTCGATCTTGCCTAGCTTGCTGGTACTTGGCGAGCCACGTCTCCATAGAGGCATGGTGCAACATACAAAAGTGATTCACCTCTCCTCCATTACAACATCCATTCTTTTTTCTACCCCATTTCCAACCACCACATCTCCAGTCAGTCTATCATCGTCCTTCAGCGACCATAGCATTTTGTTGTTTGGATCCATTGTTGGTAGCCATTGTGAAATATACACTAGCGCCTCAGACACCAACTAACCTTCAGCCATGCTACCTTCTGGCCGAGCTCGTTGTTGCAGAAAGCCTTTCAGGGTTTTCATGAAGCACTCCAAGAAGAACATCTATCGTATATGGATAAATCCAAAAATCTCCACTTCATCTACAAGATGCACAAGAAGGTGGATTTGTATTGTGAGCATGCTGGTAGGCAGGTATTTCTCAAAGAGACAGACCATCTCCACTGATCCCCACCTCGTGGATTCAATAGAGGATGTCTTAATATCCTTCTATGAGATCCATTGCACTAAAGTCGACAACCTGTAAATGGCCCTGCGTATTTCTGGAGCAAGGCATCCTATAATCGCGATTGGTAGTACAAACTCCCACAAATTAGAAAGCATTACAAACAATGGCTACACTCCAAATAGCAAAATACGCATACCAATTACAACCCATTCGTAGTACAAACCTGACATATCTTATGCCAGTCATGGGATTTTAGCCCTGATAATTGGTCGTCTTTAGAAAATGGAGACCTGAGAGAACACATCATACCCATTGAAGTACGGATAGACTTGACTATTTGCTTCACAATGCGCTCTTATTTAGTGGACAAAACCCAAGGAGCGTGAGGTATCTGCATGCGATCATCAGCACTCGACTGCGGCCAAAGCGCCTCCATCTTGCCTACCTCCTTCAAATCCATTCCTGCCCCTATAGTGTCTCTCTTTCCTGTGATGTGGTCCCATAGCAAGCTGCCCACATTCTTGAAAATATGCATGGGATCCAACAAGTGGTTGATCTATAAGTGGATTCAATATGGCAACTCGTAGAAAATTGAGAACCGTCGCATTCCATTTGGATGTGACTCTGCGTGGACCATTTTCAGCTCGTACCAGCTTGCGGCATTCACACGTGTTGGAGGTCGTCCAAGAAAACCTTCATTGAGTTCATGACCCTCTGGCAAGAAAGCGGTGTGTCCTTGATATACCATCTTCTTTATGGTTCATGACCTTTGGGAGTCTAACTATGGACCGCACAATGGACATGCATGATAACCTGAGGTAACCAGACCTATTCCAACACATCTATCCAGTGAATATAAACTTGAACGAGCTATGATAGATATTACCAATGAGAATGGAAACCTATTTACCTAAGCACTCTCCAAATCCCGGAAAGTCATGCATCGTCCACATAAGAATGGCTCGAATATTGGCGGACCGTCGATCATCGTGCTTGCTCATATCTTGCACGGTGACCCCCTCCTTCCACAAATTCTTAAGCTTATTGACTAATGGACGAAGATACATGTCCATATTTTTGACTTTGTAGCGGTCGGGGATGAGTAAGCTAAGGATGAGATGTCATTTCTTTGTAGAAAGCCAGGGAGGGATATTGTAGTTGACAAGGACTATAGGCCATACACTGTAAGAAGTTAAGCGCAGACCGAATGGGTTCACGCCATCCATTGCAAGATCGAGCTGAAGATTCCTTGGCTCTCGGGGAAAGCCTGAGAAGGTAGAGTCAATGTGACTCCATGCGCGTGAATCCACTGATATTCGTTGAACTCCATCTGTGGACCTATTCTGCGCATGCCACGTTGTCAAGCTCGCCATGCCGCACGTAGAAAACATGTGGTTTATGCGGGGGATAAGCAGAAAGTGTCTAAGAACTTTTTGAGGAATGGTTTGCCCTTGTAAGTCCTGTCGATACCTGTGAGCACCACACTTTGGACATGTCTCCATAGTCTCGTATTCTCCTCGAAATAGTATGCACTCGTTGATACATGCATGGATGCCGTTGTAGTCCATGCCAAGCTTTCGTAATACTTGTCATGCATCATCACGAGACTCAGGCATGGTATTTACAGGTGGTAATATATGATATTTCAGTAATCTGAAAAAAATCATAAAACACCTTGAAAAAGCACAAATGTTTTTAATGATAGTGTTGAAAAGAAATCAACTCAGCGTACATACAAGGTATCTGAACAACTCGGTCACACTCGCATCGCTCCACCCGTATTTTGCTGGGACACTTAAGACTGCAAGCAGTGTCTTTAGGCGAGATACTCGGCACCCATCATATAATGGTATGCATAATTTGTCTCTAAGCAGATCAGAAATCTCGACATCCATGGGAATCAATGCATCGATCATTGCCTCCATCTCAGGCTCCAAGATTGTAGGTAGGTCTGGAAGGTTGCATGTCTCCTCTGGTATTGACGGTATAGATTGGGTAGTATCTTCCAAGTGGTGGATTGGCTCAGGCACTCCCATCGCACGCCCACGAACTCTTCTAATTGGCCGCAAAGGGTGCACTCCTCCCTGGGACGAGATGTCACCTCCCTGGATAGAAAATTTGCTAGTCACACCCAATCTTCTTGTATATGGTATTCAATTAGCTTGCGAGTACAATGCATGATTGATATTAACTTTTCTTACCATTTGCTGAAAATCCAAGATCGCCTGATCACTGATCTCAGATTGAAACTCGCCGAAGCGTCGTACGTGTTCTATAGACAATCAACATTTTTGTCTAATTGCCAGCAGAGCAAGGACATGGGACACGCTGATTAAGATACGCCTTGCGATCTTGAACAACAAGACCTTCATCATTTTCCATTTTGTCTACGTTACGACAAACAATTTGTTTTTGTTATCATTCTTTTTTTCTTTCTTAAATTGTTTGAGAAGGGATTTCTTCTCTTATAATGAAGCAAAAATTAACGTATGTAAAGTCTCCGCCCACCCACCCACAAATTAACGTATATATGTCGGAGTGTTTCCCGTCTTGTGGTGTTGCATCGGACCTTGCCACCACTCTTTTTTTAAAAAAAATCCATTCATTATCTCATCTTCTTCCATCTCTCTCTCTTTTTCTCTTTCTTTATTATGTTGTATGTTTATTCCTTCTCTCTCGTTTCTTATTATTATTTCGCTTTCTCCCCCTCTCTCATTTTCTTTAATAATCACGACCACGACCACGACCACGACTATGACCACGACTATGACTATGACCATGACCACGACTACGACCACGACCACGACTACGACTATGACTATGACTATGGCGACGACCACGACTACGACTACGACCATGACCACGACCATGACCGCGACCACGATTACGACTACAACTATGACTACGACTATGACTACGACTACGACCACGACCACGATCACGACCACGACCACGACTATGACCACGACGACGACTACGACTACGACGATGACGACGACGACGACGACTACGACAACGACCACGACTATGACTACCACTACCACTACCAGTATAATAAACAAGAAAAGAAGAAAAACAACGACCACGACCACAACCATGACTACCACTACCACTACGACTACGACTATGGCTACCATGACCATGACCACGACCACGACCACGACCACGACTATGACTACGATGAGGACCACGACTACGATGACGACCACGACCACGACCACGACCATGACCACGACCGTGACTATGACTATGATGATGACAATGATGACTACGACTACGACCACGACCATGATGACGACCACGATCACGACCACGACTACGGCTACGACCATGACCATGACTACAACTATAACTACGACTATGACGACGATGACGACGACGATTACGACCACGACCACGACCATGACCACGACTACCACTACCACTACCACTACCACTACTACTACCACTACCACTACCACTACCACTACCACTACCAGTATAATAAACAAGAAAATAAGAAAAAACAACGATCATGACTACAACCACGACTACGACTACCACTACGACTACCACTATGACTACGACTATGACTACAACTACCACTACCACTATAATAAACAAGAAAAAAAGAAAAAAACAACAACAACAACCACTACGACTACTACAACAATAATAAATAAGAAAATAAGAAAAAACTACTACTACTATTACTACTACAACAACAAAAATCAAGAAAACTAAACAACAATAAACAAGAAAATGAAAACTACTACTACTACTACTACTACTGCCACTACAACAAACAACAACAATTAATTTCCTTTTCTTTCTTCCTCTCCCTCTCTCATTTCCTCTCCCTCTCTCACCCTCATCCTCTCTTTCTCTCTTTCCCTATATCAGGTTTAATGTTTTTTCTCTAATTTTCTCTATTTTTCTCTCTTCTCTTTCTCATTTTTTTCTCTCTCCTCTCCCTCTCTCATTTCCTCTCCCTCGGTCACCCTCTCTTTCTCTCTTTCCCTATTATGTTTAATGTTTTTTCTCTCTCCTCTCCCTCTCTCATTTCCTTTTCTCTCTTCCTCTCTCTCTCTCTCTCTCTCTCTCTCTCTCTCTCTCTCTCTCACATTTCCTCTCCCTCCCTCACCCTCACGCTCTCTTTCTCTATTTCCCTATCAGGTTTAATGTTTTTTTCTCTCTTTTTCTCTCTTTTTCTCTCTTCCTGTCCCTCTCTCATTTCCTCTCCCTCCCTCACCCTCTCCCTCTCTTTCTCTCTTTCCCTATTAGGTCTAATGTTTTTTCTCTCTTTTTCTCTCTCCTCTCCCTCTCATTTTTTTCTCTCCTCTCCCTCTCTCATTTTCTTTTCTCTCTTTCTCTCCCTCTCTCGTTTCCTCTCCCTCCCTCTCCCTCTCCCTCCCTCTCCCTCTCCCTCTCTTTCTCTCTTTCCCTATTAAGTTTAATGTTTTTTCTCTCATTTTCTCTCTCTTTCTCTCTCCTCTCCCTCTCTCATTTTCTTTTCTCTCTTTCTTTCCCTCTCTCATTTCCTCTCCCTTCCTCACCCTCACCCTCTCTTTCTCTCTTTCCCTATTAGGTTTAATGTTTTTTCTCTCTTTTTCTCTCTCCTCTCCCTCTCTCATTTCTTTTTCTCTCTTCCTCTTTCTCTCCCCCACCCTCACCCTCACCCTCACCCTCACCCTCTCTTTCTCTCTTTTCCTATTATGTTTAATGTTTTTTTTCTCTCCTCTCCCTCTCTCATTTCCTCCCCCTCCCTCACCCTCTCCCTCTCTTTCTCTCTTTCCCTATTATGTTTAATGTTTTTTCTCTCTTTTTCTCTCTCCTCTCCTTCTCTCATTTCCTTTTGCTCTCTTCCTCTCCCTCTCTCATTTCTTCTCCCTCCCTCACCCTCTCCCTCTCTTTCTCTCTTTCCCTGTTATGTCCCTATTTTCTTTTACTCTCTTCCTCTCCCTCTCTCATTTCTTCTCCCTCCCTCACCCTCACCCTCTCTTTCTCTCTTTCCCTATTATGTTTAATGTTTTTTCTCTCTTTTTCTCTCTCCTCTCCTTCTCTCATTTTTTCTCTCTCCTCTCCCTCTCTCATTTCCTTTTGCTCTCTTTCTCTCCCTCTCTCATTTCCTCTCCCTCCCTCACCCTCACCCTCTCTTTCTCTCTTTCCCTATTATGTTTAATGTTTTTTTTTTCTCTCCTCTCCCTCTCTCATTTCCTTTTCTCTATTCCTCTTCCTCTCTCATTTCCTCTCCTTCTCTTTCTATCTTTCCCTATTACGTTTAATGTTTTTTCTCTCTTTTTTCTCTCTCCTTCCACTCTCTCATTTCTTTTTCTCTCTACTCTCCCTCTCTCATTTCCTCTCCCTCCCTCACCCTCACCCTTTCTTTCCCTAATTATGTTTAATGTTTTTTCTCTCTTCTCTCCCTCTCTCATTTCCTCTCCCTCCCTCACCCTCACCCTTTCTTTCCCTAATTATGTTTAATGTTTTTTCTCTCTTCTCTCCCTCTCTCATTTCCTCTCCCTCCCTCTCCCTCTCCCTCTCCCTCTCTTTCTCTCTTTCCCTATTATGTTTAATGTTTTTTCCTTCCTCTCCCTCTCTCATTTCCTCCCTTTCTCTCTTTCCCTATTATGTTGAATGTTTCTCTCTCTTTCCTCTCCCTCCCTCTTCCTCTTCCTCTCCCTCTCTCATTTCCTCTCCCTCTCTCTCCCTCTCCCTCTCCCTCTCTTTCTCCCTTTCCCTATTATGTTTAATGTTTTTTCTCTCTTCCTCTCCCTCTCTCATTTCCTCTCCCTCCCCCTCCCCCTCCCCCTCTCCTTCTCTTTCTCTCTCCCTCCCTCTTCCTCTCCCTCTCCCTTGTCAAGATTGTGGGAGAGAAGGAAGGAGTCTCACTTGTAGCTTTCTTACTTGCACAATGGGGGAATACACACACAGGTGGAGGCTGAAAACAGTTTTCCTCTTCTTAGTTGTGTAAGCCAAAAAGAACACTAGTATAGAGAAATAGAAGAACCCTATATATGGGTCTCAAACCAAACTCAACTAACTAAGGTGGTATAGTAATTGAGCCATGAACTAGAGTAGATAAGGATAACTGTCATCTAGCTATTATTCATGGGCGGTGTACCAACCTCATCTGCAACTAACAAGTCGGTAATATAAATGCACAACGGTCACCCTAGCATATCATGAGTGGAGCTCGATATCTCAACACTCCCCCTCGACCTCAATCCCAATTCATGCATACCAAGCAGGTCTCTGAACTTGCGCAGCTTCTCTGCGCCCAATGCCTTCATGAATATGTCAGCTACCTAATCCTCTGTGCTGACATAAACTAGATCAATAAGACCTAGTAAAACCCTCTCCCGCACATAGTGATAATGCACCTGAATGTGCTTTGTTCTAGCATGATAGACTGGGTTATTTGCCAAGTATATACTGCTCATGTTGTCATAATAAATGACAATTGGCCCATCTGTAGGCTGATGCATATCATAAAGTAGCTTATGCAACCAAGCTACCTCACATGCAACCATTGTTGCACCCCTGTACTCAACCTCTGTGCTCAACAAGGCAACTGTAGGCTGTTTCTTACTGCTCCAAGTGACTGCAGCACTCCCAAAAGAGAACATATACCCACTGGTAGATCGTGTATCAGAAATACTACCCACTGGTAGATCATCTATCAGAAATACTACCAGCCCAATCAGCATCAGTGTACCCATGCAATTGTATCTGAACCCCAGTCTCATAAAATAGTCCATACTGCAATGTGGACTTTACATACCTGAGTATGCGTCTAGCCGCATCCAAATGCGGTTTCCTTGGAGCCTGCATAAACTGACTTACCAATCCAACATCATAGCTCAAATTTGGCCTGGTAATAGTCATATAAATCAAACTTCCTACTATGCGTCTGTACATAGTAGGGTCTTCGAGAAGCTCACCTGCATCTGCGCTCAGCTTCACATTTTGCTCCAAAGGAACTGAAATAGGCTTACAGCCTGTCATCCCATATTTGGACAGCATGTCCAATCCATATTGCCTCTACAAGAGCCGTATCCCACTTGGTGATCTAATCACCTCAATGCCCAAGAAATAACGCAGCTCTCCCAAATCCTTCATCTCAAACTTCTGATTCAATAGCATTTTCACATGAAGGATATCTTCATCACTATCACCTATGATAATCAAATCATCAACATAAATGACAAGCAGCATAATACATTTCTCTATTTTTCTCACATAAAGTGAGAAATCTGCCTTGGAAATCTGAAAGCCAATAGTGACAAGATACTATTCTATCTTGTCAGACCATGCTCTAGGTGCTTGCTTCAAGCCATACAATGCTTTCTTCAACCTGCAAACAAACTCAGGATGAACAGCATGCACATAACCTGGTGGCTGCTCCATATAGACATCTTCTTGCAAATCACCATGCAAGAAGGCATTCTTTACATCCATCTAATGTAAGGACCATCCCTTTGATGCAGCCATAGCAATGACTACTTTTACGGTTGCCATCCTTGCAACCAGATTGAATGTTTCTTCATAATCAATGCCATATGTTTGTGCATACCCCTTGACTACTAATCTTGCCTTGTATCTGTTCACAGAACCATCTGCATTGTGCTTCACCTTATAAACCCACTTACAACCAATTGCATTATTATCTTTAGGCAAAGGTACTAATTCCCATGTAGCATTTGCTTCCAAGGCATCCATTTCTTCATCCATGGCTTTCTCCCATTTTTCTTTTCCCATGGCTTGCTCAAAAGAAGTGGGTTCTGGTTCCTGTATCATTTTGACTATATAGGCATAGTGAATGGCTGTAAATCAATCATATTTTAGCCTATCCACAGGATACCTAGCTTTGGTAGACCTGCGCAAAGTAGGCTCACTTCCAGGTGCTCTCGAAACATCCCTGGTCTTCCTTACTCCAGGTGTAACAACAGAAGGAATACCCAACTCATCATCAATGCTTTGTTCTGAGCCACTGGATTCACCATCCACATAAGAGTGACCTGCATTCACATCAAACATGGACTGATCTACCTTCTCTTTTCCTTTTCGTAATACCTACATACCACTATCTGCATTGCTTTGAGGAGATTCTCCTAATCTCAATCTGCCTGTCCATGGCAAAGAATGTGAACCATTGCTAGAGGACATTCCAAGTCCACTAATATCTTGTGACTGCTGCTATGAATTCTATGCAGCATTACCATTTTGTGCATCTACATTATCAATCACATTTATTGGTTTATACCAGCTACTCATCTCATCAAAAACAACATCTCTGCTCACTGTAAACTTACGAGTAGAAGGGTTATAGCATCTATACCCTTTATGCTGCAGAGAGTAACCAATAAAGATGCACTTCTCAGCTTTTGGATCCAACTTGGATCTCAACTCATCTGGCACATGAACATAGGCAATGCAACCAAAAATTTCAAATGAGAAATATCTAGTTTCCTACCAGTATACCTCTCCTCTAGAGTCATGCCATGTATTGCTGCAGTGGGAGTCCTGTTCATTATGTAGACTACAACTACCTCAACCCGCTAAAAATCTGGCAGGTTTTTTTCATTGAGCATGGCACGAGATACCTCTCTAATATGCATGTTTTTTCTTTCTGCAATTCCATTTTGCTGTGGGGTATGACTACATGAATATTGCTGCTTTATGCCATGCTCCTGCAAGAACCTTGTAAACTCATTTGAGAGGTACTCTCCCCCTCCATCTGACCTTAGGCATTTTATTTACAGACCAGTTTCTTTTTCAACCATAGCTTTAAGAGTTTTGAAATGCCCAAAAAATTCACTTTTCTTTTTCATAAAATACACCCAAATTTTTCTTCTATAGTCATCAATAAAAGTGACAAAATAATGACAGCCTCCAATAGATGTAGCTTTAGTAGTCCACACATCATAGTGGATTAATTCCAATGGCTTCTTACTCTCTTGAACATGTCTAGGAAATGGTTTCCTTGCATGTTTTCCAAACTGACAGGCTTCACATACCTTATGCATTTCTGCAACCTTGAATTTAGGCAATCCTGCAACAATATTTTGGGTCTGCGTTGATTTAAGTCGCTGTACATTAACATGACCAATGTGTTTATGCCAGATATCAATATCTGCAACTACACCGGTCCCATGTGCAAACATTGCTGCACTCAATTCAGGCATGTCTGCATCCAATGTAAACATTCTTCCCTTCTTCTTTCCTTTTGCTATCAAGCGACCTTTATTTTTCATATCCTCAACAAAGCATCCATGAGGATTAAATCTGACCTGCAAGCCCTGCTCAACCATTTGACCAACAGAAACCAGGTTCTTGGTGATATTCGGGACATCAAATATATCCGACAAGTATTTCTTTTTCCCATCCTGCATAGACAAAGGAATTTTTCCAATTTGCACAATAGAATGTGCAGTATCATCACCAGTCTCCACAAATCCTGGTTTTTCTATTTTCCTTGCATCCTGTATCCATTCTGCATGACCTGTCATGTGGTTTGATGCACCTGAGTCAACATACTACACATCATTGCTTTCTTCTGCACTTGTCACAGAATTGGTCATGTGCTGCACCATAAACAAATGCTCATTTCTGTCATCACCATGTCTACTAGAAGATGCATAATTCCCTTGTTACAATTTTCCATTCATGATGTCATTCTGCTTTTTATAGCAGTCTTTAGCCATATGATCCATTTTACCACAGTAGTAGTATTCAACATTGCTGTTTGCATTTTGGCCTCTTTGCCATCCACCATGACCTCTTTGGCTCCCCCTGCCTCTAGAGTTACCATGTCCTCCTCCATAGGACTAGTTTTCTTGAGTTTGCTGCATATTCTGATTTCTACCACGGCCTCCAGATTGGCCTCCTCTACCTCTGCCTCTACCTCTTCCAGCATTTGAGTAGAAGACAGCTTCTTTTGAAGTTCCTCCTGAAGAAGATGTACCACCATTTCTTTGCTTCTCAGAAATTAGAAGAGCAATCAACTCCTCAAAATCAGGAAATCTTTCATGGACAGAAATGGATATTCGAAACTGTGCATAATCTTTTCCTAGACCATTCAAGGTCATAGAAACTAAATCATCATCTTCCACTGGAGACCCAATGGAAGCAAGTGCATCTGCAATCTTCTTCACATTTATGTGGTAGTCATTGATGCTCATACTTTCTCTTTGCACATTGTGCAACTCTTGCTTGAGCTTCATTTTCTTGGCTTGCGTATTTGTGCTATACATTTTTGACAAAGTATCCCATGCCTCCTTTGGCGTACTTGCATCCTGAATATGCACAATCATAGAGTCTGAAATACTGATAGACAGCCAGTACATAACTTTTCTGGCTCTCTCATGCCATCCTTTAAATGCCTGCATTTGTTGTTGATTGAGAATATCAGGAAGAACTGATTCTTCTTTATTTCCTGCAACGAATTCCCAATATCATTTTCCCATAAGGAAATTCGTTATTCTAAACTTCCATACTTGGAAATTGTTCTTGTCAAGCTTTTCAGTGACAATCTGTGAAAGAGAATCAGATGCCATTACAAAACACTGAAAAAAATTCTGTCACTGCAAAAAATACAGCTTCAGTCTCACAAGGGCAAATCTGCAAAACTGACGAAAGTGGTATTTGACCACACAGTCACTTCCTAGTGACGATTTTGCATCAACATGCAACAAGGATGATTCTGTAGCTCCCAATGTCTCTGCGCATAGGCATACGATGCAATTTCTACAGTAACTTTTCACATACCTATAGAACAGTGGTTGCACAGCAAAAACAGGGCCTTTTCCTGAGTGCGTACGAAAAACTTCCGCCCCCAAAACAGGCCCCGAAATGGCCTTGAATCAAAAAAATAGGGCAACCAAGGGCTAAAGGCCTCTCCCGCAGCATATACTGCCCTCTTGCTACACCGCAAAGGGCGTTTCAATATGAGACAATGCATTCTTGCACTTTTCGGCTGTGCTACCTACAGAGACTTGCTCCCAAACTCGAAAAATGAAAGTAACACTGATCCTCTTACCAGAACACCACGAACTTGGTTTGCTTTCTTGAGCTCCTTACCACGAACCAGGCTCTGATACCATGTCAAGATTGTGGGAGAGAAGGAAGGAGTCTCACTTGTAGCTTTCTTACTTGCACAATGGGGGAATACACACACAGGTGGAGGCTGAAAATAGTTTTCCTCTTCTTAGTTGTGTAAGCCAAAAAGAATACTAGTACAGAGAAATAGAAGAACCCTATATATGAGTCTCGAACCAAACTCAACTAACTAAGGTGGCATACTAACTAAGTCACGAACTAGAGTAGATAAGGATAGCTATCATCTAGTTATTATTCATGGGCGGTGTACCAACCTTATCTGCAACTAACAAGTCGGTGACATAAATACACAACGGTCACCCTGCCATATCACGAGTGGAGCTCGATATCTCAACATCCCTCTCCCTCTCTCATTTCCTCTCCCTCTCCCTCTCCCTCTCTCTCTCTCATTTCCTCTCCCTCCCTCTCCCTCTCTTTCTCTCTCATTTGCTCTCCCTCTCTCAATACACACGAATTATACAAAAAACAAGTAAAAGAGAGAGAGAAAACACAAAAGCAAAGCAAGAATGGACAATGCACTCACCGTAAAGGCTTGAAGAAGGGTTTGGCGGCTCCTCTTGGGCGACGACGGCTCCTCTTCGCCCTTCGTACACCTCCTCCTCTTCTTTGCGAACGGCGGCGGCGGCAGTGAGAAGCCTTATTTCTCCCTCTTTCTCTCTTTCTCTCCCTCTCAAATGTAAGATGTTCACTCTCCCTCTCGCTCTCCCTTTCGCTCTCTCTCTTTCGTGAATGCAGGAAAAATAACGCGCTCGGGTTTTGGCCCGCATTTTTTTCGTGTGAGTACCGTCGCTATTTGCGACGCTATTAGCGTTGCAAATGCGATGCTCGTCGCTATTAGCGTTGCATTTGCAACGCTAATAGCGAAGCAATGCGATGCTAATAGTTAAGCAAATAGCGACGTTGCTATTTCTCGTCGCAAATGGCCATCGCTATACCCTCATATCCTTGTAGTGAATCAAAGCCCAAAATAAGAGTTTATAGTGCTATATTATAGCACAAAGACAAGGATTGGGGGCATACAATACACCTCATGGTGTCGCCCTTATGGTCAACCTCTCTAGATTTCCAAAGCTTTTCTATAATGTTATCTAGTTCTGCTTCTGCAAAATTTCTACTTAGCCAAGATACTTTTGTTCTTTGTAAGTTTGCTATTTTGAAGCAGCCCACAAAGATATGTAAGGCCAATATAAACCATGATAGGCATATTCTTCTTGAGATCCTTCCAACTGTCATGGACTTTTAAATATCTTGACATATTTTGAATTTAAAACTATACATCTTTGCCTTATTAGAAACCTCCCAAATTAGAGATGAGAGACTTGGCAATGGCAAATCCTCGATGTATCCATATGTACCCTCTTTAGACGGAACTACATATTGTGCATAATATATAAAAATTCTTCTCTCACTAAAAGAACAGACGGTCTCATCAACATATATAATGTTTGCAAACGCCTTATGAATCGCATTGAAAGTTCCACTCAAACTCTCCACAGGTTGCAATTCAATACTTGTTGATGGAAATATATCTACAACTAAGAATTTGATATTAATACTTACTTAAATGGAAAAAAAAATACATATGTTATCAACTTAAGACTTACAATGTGTCTATTGGCAAACACGTTCGTTAGGAGACAACTGCATATCCTTGGCCATGTAAACATGTTGCACTTTAACTAACCACCCTTCATGCGTAATTTTGAAAGCAATGATACGCCCTTTCCCGTGATGTTTTATATCCTCTCTTTTCCTTCTTTTGACCTTATGAGAGTCTTTGCAAGAGGGCAATATGGTAACCCAATCGTTTATGCAAAATGTATTGGGCTCCCAATTTCCATCTACTCCTTGGCTATAAACAGTGTAGGAGTTTATTAAATGAGAAGGGTGCCTTTTGGATGCCATGCTTAGATTGAATTCGCAGAGAAAAGCCCTTAGTGAGAAAGGCAAATGAGCGAAGAAAGAAGCTCATCGAGAAAGACGAATGAACTAAGAAGAATACTGAAAAGAATAATGAAAATATATTGGGGGCATCAAAAGCTCTTGACTTTCAAAAAAATAATTATAAACTTCATAACATCTTTATCATAATAGGTTTTGTCAGGTTTTATAAGTAAATAAGGACTTCATGACTACCAAAACATGTCAAACATTGGAGATTTTGTCTAAAAGAGGAGAAAATGATGAAGTATACTCTACTATCTCCAAAAACGAGGAGACAAGAATACCATATGCTTGCTCACGTGGCAAACTCTCTTTGTCCCTTTCCTTAATCCCATGATTAACAAAAGTACATTTTTTGAAGCATTTTTAGCCCTAATGATACCACGCTCGGGTTTTCGCCTCTTTTATTTCTCAGATTGGCATCACTATTTGCATCACAATTGGCATCACTAAGCATTGCTATTTGCGTCAAAGATAGCACGATGTGATACAAATAGTGATGTAAATAGTGGCACTTCTATTTTGCATCGCAAACCACTTGCTATGTCCCCATTTCCTTGTAGTGTAATCTAGTGGGGAGAGAGAGAGAGAGAGAGAGAGAGTTCATATACAGAGGATGATTACTCCATTTTCGACTTCTTGGCATCCGTCTTGCCGTCATCATCAACTCTAATGTTTCACTTGTCCCTCCTATCATGCACCACCATGGTGATCGCCAATGGTGTTGCCACCCCGACGGCCAATACAATACACCCCTATTTGTTGAGATATCGAGCTCCACTCGTGATATGCCAGGGTGACCGTTGTGCATTTATATCACCGACTTGTCAGTTGTAGATGCGGTTGGTACACCGCCCATGAATAATAGCTAGATGACGGCTATCCTTATCTACTCTAGTTCGTGGCTCAGTTAGTATGCCACCTTAGTTAGTTGAGTTTGGTTTGAGACCCATATATAGGGTTCTTCTATTTCTTTGTATGAGAGTTCTTTTTGGCTTACAAAACTAAGAAGATGAAAACTATTTTCAGTCTCCACCTCTGTGTGTATTCCCCCATTGTGCAAGCAAGAAAACTACAAGTGAGACTCCTTCCTTCTCTCCCACAATCTTGACATGGTATCAGAGCCTTGTTCGTGGTAAGGAGCTCAAGAAAGCAAGCCAAGTTCGCAGTGTTCTGGTAAGAGGATTAGTGTTGCTTCCATTTTTCTGTTTTGGGAGCAAGTCTCTACAGGTAGCACAGCCGGAAAGTGTAAGAGTGCATTGTCTCAGATTGAGACGCCCTTTGCGATATAGCAAGAGGGCAGTATATACTGCGGGAAAGGCCTTTAGCCCTTGGTTGCTCTATTTTTTTGATTTGAGGCCGTTTCAGGGCCTGTTTTGGAGGTGGAAGTTTTCTGCACGCACTCAAGAAAAGACCCTGTTTTATGCTATGCGACCACTGTTCTACAGGTCGGTGAAAAGTTACCACAGAAATTGCATCGTATGCTTGTGTGCAGAGACATTGGGAGTTACAGAATCATCCTTGTTTCCTGTTTATGCAAAATCGTCACTAGGAAGTGACTGTGTAGTCAAATACCACTTTCGCTAGTTTTGCAGATTTGCCCTTGTGAGGGTGAAGCTGTATTCTCTGCAGTGACAGAATTTTTTGCAGTGTTCTGTAATGGCGTCTGATTCTCTTTCACAGATTGTCACTGAAAAGCTTGACAAGAACAACTTCCAAGCATGGAAGTTTAGAATGACGAATTTCCTTATGGGAAAAGGATATTGGGAATTTGTTGCAGGAAATGAAGAAGAACCAGTTCTTTCTGATGTTCCCAATCAACAGCAAATGCAGGTATTTAAAGCATGGCATGAGAGAGCCAAGAAAGTTATGTACTGGCTGTCTATCAGCATTTCAGACTCTATGATTGTGCATATTCAAGATGCAAGTACGCCAAAGGAGGCATAGGATACTTTGTCAAAAATGTATAGCACAAATACGAAAGCCAGGAAAATGCAGCTCAAGCAAGAGTTGCATAATGTGCAAAGAGAAAATATGAGCATCAATGACTACCACATGAAGGTGAAGAAGATTGCAGATGCACTTGCTTCCATTGGGTCACCAGTGGAAGATGATGATTTAGTTTCTATGACCTTGAATGGTCTAGGAAAGGATTATGCACAGTTCCGAATATCCATTTCCGTCCGTGAAAGATTTCCTGATTTTGAGGAGTTGATTGCTCTTCTAATTTCTGAGGAGCAGAGAAATGGTGGTGCATCTTCTTCAGGAGGAACTTCAAAAGAACCTGTCTTCTACTCAAATGCTGGAAGCGGTAGAGGCAGAGGTAGAGGAGGCCGATCTGGAGGCCGTGGTAGAAATCAGAATATGCAGCAGACTCAAGAAAACCAGTCCTATGGAGGAGGACGTGGTAACTCTAGAGGCAGGGGGAGCCAAAGAGGTCGTGGTGGATGGCAAAGAGGCCAAAATGCAAACAGCAATGTTGAATGCTACTACTGTGGTAAAATGGGTAATATGGCTAAAGACTGCTATAAAAAGCAGAATGACATCATGAATGGAAAATTGCAACAAGGGAATTATGCATCTTCTAGTAGACAGGGTGATGACAGAAATGAGCATTTGTTTATGCTGCAGTACATGAACAATTCTGTGACAAGTGCAGAAGAAAGCAACGATGTATGGTATGTTGACTCAGGTGCATCAAACCACATGACAGGTCATGCAGGATGGATGGAGGATGCAAGAAAAATGGAAAAACCAGGATTTGTAGAGACTGGTGATGATACTGCATATCCTATTGTGCAGATTGGAAAAATTCCTTTGTCTATGCAGGATGGGAAAAAGAAATACCTGTCAGATGTATTTCATGTCCCGAATATCACCAAGAATCTGGTTTCTGTTGGTCAAATGGTTGAGCAGGGCTTGCAGGTCAGATTTAATCCTCATGGATGCTTTGTTGAGGATATGAAAAATAAAGGTCGCTTGATAGCAAAAGGAAAGAAGAAGGGCAGAATGTTTACATTGGATGCAGACATGCCTGAATTGAGTGCAGCAATGTTTGCACATGGGACCGGTGTAGTTGCAGATATTGATATCTGGCATAAACACATTGGTCATGTTAATGTACATCGACTTAAATCAACGCAGACCCAAAATATTGTTGCAGGATTGCCTAAATTCAAGGTTGCAGAAATGCATAAGGTATGTGAAGCCTGTCAGTTTGGAAAACATGCAAGGAAACCATTTCCTAGACATGTTCAAGAGAGTAAGAAGCCATTGGAATTAATCCACTATGATGTGTGGACTACTAAAGCTGTATCTCTTGGAGAATGTCATTATTTTGTCACTTTTATTGATGACTATAGCAGAAAAGTTTGGGTGTATTTTATGAAAAATAAAAGTGAAGTTTTTGGGCATTTCAAAACTCTTAAAGCTATGGTTGAAAAAGAAACAGATCTACAAATAAAATGCCTAAGGTCAGATGGAGGGGGAGAGTACCTCTCAAATGAGTTTGTAAGGTTCCTGCAGGAGCATGGCATAAAGCAGCAATATTCATGCAGTCCTAGCCCACAACAAAATGGAATTGCAGAAAGGAAAAATAGGCATATTGGAGAGGTATCTCGTGCCATGCTCAATAAAAAAGACTTGCCAGATTTTTACTGGGCTGAAGCAGTTGCTACAGCAGTCTACATAATGAACAGGACTCCCACTGCAGCAATACATGGGATGACTCCAGAGGAGAGGTATACTGGTAGGAAACCAGATATTTCTCATTTGAAGATTTTTGGTTGCATTGCCTATATTCATGTGCCAGATGAGTTGAGATCCAAGTTGGATCCAAAAGTTGAGAAGTGCATCTTTATTGGTTACTCTCTACAGCAGAAAGGATATAGATGCTATAACCCTTCTACTCGTAAGTTTAACTTGAGCAGAGATGTTGTTTTTGATGAGATGAGTAGCTGGTATAAACCAGTAAATGTGATTGATGATGTAGATGCACAAAATGGTAATGCTGCACAGAATTCACAGCAGCAGTCACAAAATATTAGTGGACCTGGAGCGTCCTCTAGCAGTGGTTCACATTCTTCGCCATGGACATGCAGATTGAGATCAGGAGAATCTTCTCAAAGCAATGCAGATAGTGGTATTCAGGTATCACGAAAAGGAAAAGAGAAGGTAGATCAGCCCATGTTTGATGTGAATGCAGGTCACTCTTATGTGGATGGTGAATCCAGTGGCTCAGAACAGAGCATTGATGATGAGTTGGGTATTCCTTCTATTGTTACACCTGGAGTAAGGAAGACCAGGGATGTTTTGAGAGCACCTGGGAGTGAATCTACTTTGCGCAGGTCTACCAGAGCTAGGTATCCTGTGGACAGGCTGAAATATGATGGATTTACAGCCATTCACTATGCCTATATGGTCAAACTGATACAAGAACCAGAACCCACTTCTTTTGAGCAAGCCATGGGAAAAGAAAAATGGGAGAAAGCCATGGATGAAGAAATGGATACCTTGGACGCAAATGCTACATGGGAATTGGTACCTTTGCCTAAAGGTAAGAATGCAATTGGCTGTAAGTGGGTTTATAAGGTGAAGCACAATGCAGATGGTTCTGTGAACAGATACAAGGCAAGATTAGTAGTCAAGGGGTATGCACAAACATATGGCATTGATTATGAAGAAACATTCAGTCCGGTTGCAAGGATGGCAATCGTAAGAGCAGTCATTGCTATGGCTGCATCAAAGGAATGGTCTTTACATCAGATGGATGTAAAGAATACCTTCTTGCATGGTGATTTGCAAGAAGAGGTATATATGGAGCAGCCACCAGGTTATGTGCATGTTGTTCATCCTGAGTTTGTTTGCAGGTTGAAGAAAGCATTGTATGGCTTGAAGCAAGCACCTAGAGCATGGTCTGACAAGATAGGATAGTATCTTGTCACTATTGGCTTTCAGATTTCCAAGGCAGATTTCTCACTTTATGTGAGAAAAACATAGAAAGATATTATGCTACTTGTCATTTATGTTGATGATTTGATTATGACAGGTGACAGTGATGAAGATATCCTTCATGTGAAAATGCTATTGAAGCAGAAGTTTGAGATGAAGGATTTGGGAGAGCTGTGTTATTTCTTGGGCATTGAGGTGATTAGATCACCAAGTGGGATACAGCTCTTGTAGAGGCAGTATGGATTGGACATGCTGTCCAAATATGGGATGACAGGCTGTAAGCCTATTTCAGTTCCTTTGGAGCAGAATGTGAAGCTGAGCGCAGATGCATGTGAGCTTCTGGAAGACCCTACTATGTACAGACGCATAGTAGGAAGTTTGATTTATATGACTATTACCAGGCCAGATTTGAGCTATGCTGTTGGATTGGTAAGTCAGTTTATGCAGGCTCCAAGGAAACCGCATTTGGATGCGGCTAGACGCATACTCAGGTATGTGAAGTCCACATTGCAGTATGGACTACTTTATGAGACTGGGGTTCAGATACAGTTGTATGGATATACTGATGCTGATTGGGCTGGTAGTATTTCTGATAAACGATCTACCAGTGGATATGTGTTCTCTTTTGGGAGTGCTGCAGTCACTTGGAGCAGCAAGAAACAACTTATAGTTGCCTTGTCGAGCACAGAGGCTGAGTAGAGGGGTGCAACAATGGCTGCATGTGAGGTAGCTTGGTTGCATAAGCTACTTTATGATATGCATCAGCCTACAGATGGGCCAGTTGTTATTTATTGTGACAACATGAGTAGTATACACTTGGCAAATAACCCAGTATATCATGCTAGAACAAAGCACATTGAGGTGCATTATCACTATGTGCGGGAGAGGGTTTTACTAGGTCTTATTGATCTAGTTTATGTCAGCACAGAGGATCAGGTAGCTGACATATTTACAAAGGCATTGGGCGCAGAGAAGCTGCGCAAGTTCAGAGACCTGCTTAGTGTGCAGGAATTGGGATTGAGCTCGAGGGGGAGTGTTGAGATATCGAGCTCCACTCGTGATATGCTAGGGTGACCGTTGTGCATTTATGTCACCGACTTGTCAGTTGCAGATGCGGTTGGTACACCGCCCATGAATAATAGCTAGATGACAGCTATCCTTATCTACTCTAGTTCGTGGCTCAGTTAGTATGCCACCTTAGTTAGTTGAGTTTGGTTTGAGACCCATATATAGGGTTCTTCTATTTCTTTGTATGAGAGTTCTTTTTGGCTTACAAAACTAAGAAGAGGAAAACTGTTTTCAGCCTCCACCTCTGTGTGTATTCCCCCATTGTGCAAGCAAGAAAACTACAAGTGAGACTCCTTCCTTCTCTCCCACAATCTTAACACTATTCCCACAACCCCTACAGTCTCCCTCCTAGTCGTGCTCCTATCATTGAGTCCTCTCTCCTCCAACTTCTTCAATGATTTTCTTATCCTCTCTTGATCACCTACAGCTAGATCAACCAGAGTACCTCCTCCATCAAGGCCATCCTCTCCTTTCGTGGCTTAACGTCACACTTGTCGATCTTCCTCCTCGATACTTCGATCACCCTCTACTCCAAAGAGATGTACATAATATCGTGTAGAGAGAGAGAGAGAGAGAGAGAGAGAGAGAGAGAGAGAGAGAGAGAGAGAGAGAGAGAGAGAGAGAGAGAGAGAGAGAGAGAGAGGTGTTAGGTGGGAGAGAGAGACAAACTGTGTTTGGCCCTAATGCTCTTGATTAGAGAGAGATGGATGAATGCCTCGTGCTACGGGGGGTGGAGGGAGAGAGAGAGAGATGTTGGGTAGGAGAGAGAGACAGATAGTGTTCGTTCTCTTTCCTCTGCTGCTCGAGTGTTCATTCTCACTCTCCTCCTATAAACACATGCTGAGACTCACCATCACCTCAACACTTGCTCTATCTCTTCTCTTATTGACATGTGGTGGAGGTTTGAAATATCTCATTAATAATAGTAGTAGATGCAATTGCTTAATATAGAGATCTCAATACAAAGAGAGCTAGAACATTGCTCCTCATCAAACCCATAGCCATCATATACTTTGAAGATGTCTTTTATCTAAGAAACTTTGCATGAAACTTAAGCATGCTTTGTTAAGCTCCATGCACTTGAAATATGTGTTGTAACATGTAGACATATGTCTAATGTATTCTAGGAATATTATGGAGGATATATCTGAGTAATGTCTAATGTTTTATATGCTGAATAAACATGAAAAAAATATATTTTGTTGCTCACATCAAAATTATTACTTTATTATCTTAACATTCATAAATAGAGCTACATAGATATTGCTATTATATATATATATATATATATATATATATATATATATATATATATATATATATATATATATATATATATATATATATAGAGAGAGAGAGAGAGAGAGAGAGAGAGAGAGAGAGCCCTTGAGCTTACAACGTTAGTAATGTTTGATAGACGGGTACCCTAAAACCAATAATAAGTGTGAAAGATACATGTAAGTATGGACTCCAGAACTACACACACACACACGCACACATCATAGAAAGGTTTATGATCTCTCTCTCTCTCTCTCTCATTTTAATATGCAAATATGTGCTATTTGTGTTTTTGCAAGCAAAGGGAAGTAGTAGTGCGATGACAAGGTTGCCTCCCTTTGCTTGACCTCAAGTTTCTTCTCCCCATTTCAAACCTTATTCACTCATTAGAAAATAGTTTTTTCTTCCTTTCCTTAACCATTTTATCATATTATACCCAATCAACCATTTGTATCCTTGAGTTTCAAGCCTTTAAAGTTTTTGAACACATAAGACTTTATTAGCTCCACTCGCACCACTACTCATATCATATTCACACTTAGTTCTACTTAATGGCAAATATTGGGATGGCATAGATAGTCTATAACAATTATAAATAATTATTGGTCTTTAGTTTTAAGTGATAAGTTATTGGTGACAAGAAATTGGCCACATCATGGTGTGGTTGCGTTCCTTTGCTCACCAAAATGTGAAGCAAGTGAGGTGTAGCGGTAATGATGCCAACCCCGCAAAGTGTAGTAGCGGGCATGGCTTTGTATTATATTAGAGTCTCAAATTATTGGATTATAGATTCTAGTCACTACCACAACATAAATATATCTTTAAATATTTATTGAAGTATAGATTTTAGTCCTTACTCCAAAATCAATCCCTACCCTCAATGCTAACAAAAGGAAGGCATTTTACTATCTTTGCAATGGTTGAAATTTTCGCTTTAAAAAATGTTTCTAGTGGAAATTGGATGAATTGAGGAGGCTTTGTGAGTGGTGTGAGACTTAAGGAAGCTTGGCATCTCCTATTTCCACAACCAAAGTATTATAGTTTGTATTCTGGATTGGAGTCTCAAAACATTTGAATTATAGATTCTACCCCACAATCTCAGGGAAGTATGTATATCCCCTACATCACGTGCCCTAAAGGTATATTTATAAATAACATTATCCATGATTTTTAAAAATAAAATATAATTATTTTTTATTCAATCTGTAAATAATCCCTTTATATTACACCCTTTTGTATATAAAAAATATATAATATTTTAAAAATATCTTGTTTTGAACCCATGTGATGTACACATATATTCATGAATAACTTACTCGAGCCCATAAAAATATAAATATTTATTAAATAAATCTTGAAATTATAGATTTTAGTCCCTATTTGTACTACAAATATTTTTCAGAGTGTATATCGATCCCTACCCTCAATGCTAAAAAGAAAAAAGGTATTTTAGTGAACTTATATCGATGGATATGCTAAAATACAAGTTAGAATATTTTTGTACCCTTAAAATTACGGATTTTTGGGAGTATTTTAGTTATAAAACCGGCATTCCATATAAAATTTCAACCTGAAAACCGTAAGCGTGTCCCTAGAGAATTTCCCATGTTCTTCCGTCTTACTGTCGTACGAGGGAATGACGTAGATTAACGAGGGAATGACGTAGATTAACGAGGACATGGAGAAGTTGGGAAAGCGCAAAAATGCGCGCTGTGCTTTTGGAGGAAAATGGCTTTTCGCTTTTGCAGCTTTTAGCAGCGTTTCGACTCAGGAAGATGATGAGCGTGTGTTCGACTCAGGAAGATGATGAGCGTGTGTATGTATATAACAGGGCTCAGTGCTCACGTTTCCGCATGTTTTATTCACCATCGTACAATCAACGCCAGGCGCAGAAGGAATCAGGGGAGAGAGAGAGAGAGAGAGAGAGAGAGAGAGAGAGAGAGAGAGAGAGAGAGAATCTGAGTGTCGATATTCTGTCGGAAGCATTAGTAGAACTCTTGCGAGCTCGAGCAGTCATAACTTTGATGTCGAAGAACGGCGGCACTGGTAGTAGTAAGGATAAGGATTACAGCAGCAGCAGCTTCGCATGCTCCATTTGCATGGAGAGGGCATGCCTTGACAACCCCGTGGTCACCCTCTGCGGCCACCTCTTCTGCAAGTCTTGCCTGGAGCGCTGGATCATCATGTCGTGCGTCTCCTCGCGCTCCCTCTCGTGGCCCTGCCCCATCTGCAGAACCCCAGGCACCCTCATCCCTGAGACAGACCCTCCTCTGGCGACCATCGGATCCCATATTGACCCTGCACGGCCTGGCCGTCCACATCAATATTCACGTCAGAATGCTCACCATGGCGATGATGATGATCACGACGACGATGATGATGATGCAGCCTTCTCATGCCGGCGCTGCCTCAGACGGGAGGCCCTTCACCCCGTGGTGCTCTCATCATGCGACCATTTGTATTGCTGGCACTGTCTCTACAATCTCATGCAGGACGGCCAATCCTGCGACAATGTCAATGTTGAACCATCATCACGCGCCTGCTCATGCTGCGCAGGCGGCAGCCACGCAGGGGCACAGTCTAATTCTACGGAATTACTATACCGGTGCTGCTTCTGTGCAGATCCATTTGATGCCGGTAACATCGTTCCTGTGTATGTCGACGATGAGGGCCATGATAATGATGAGAAGATCGAAGCCGGCAATAATATACCTCCTCGGCCATTGCCGCCTCCTCCAAGCATTTACCAATCCACAGTCCATGCCGTCGAGCTAGCTGCTGCTGCTGCCGCGCCTTCTTTAGATAATACACCTGCCGATCATTCCTCTCAATCCCATGATGATTTCCATGCTCATACGACGGGATCATTGGCTGATGATCATGATCATCATGATAACCTCAATACAATTCGGATCGTGGAGCCCCCACAGCCAGCAGCTAGCACTGCAACTACTGCTCCAGTGCCAGCTATTTATACTGGTCAACATCATCATGTCGGCGGCCAGGCCCGGATGATTATGAGTGCTGTTCCGGGGTGGATATATGAATACGATCATTATGTCCTTGCAGGACGACATTGGCCCGCCTATCGAGGGTACACTCAAGGTGCGACTGTTCCGGAGTGGATATATGAATACGATCATCATGTCCCTGCAGGACCATATTGGCCCGCCTATCGAGCGTATCGACTGGTACAACCAACAGTTCTCCTCGTTCCTGTTGATGCCAATTATGGATCGCCTCCTCCTGCTGCTGCTGCTGGTGTAAGCAGCGGCTAGTCACGACGTTATTCCTCCCTCTGATGTTACCCTCCATCGTGCAGCCATCATAACCAGCGAGCCTCCTCCAGCTACCTGCAGCGACATCGATGCAACTGCCTGTCAATGCCCATTGCCTACAGTGCTGCTCCACCCTTCTTTCCTCCTGCAGCTAGTTCTTCCTACCCCTTACTCCATTGCCTACAGCTTTTCCCGTCCTCCATGAAGCAATCAGAATACCCACCATGGTAATTATAACCTGAGCTCCAGCTGACGCCACAACGTGTATAATGCGTTCTTAATTTGAGAGTTGAGTGTGAGGTGTTTTATGGCGGTCATTCACGACGTTTGATGGACCCAGTTATTCTCCGCAGTTGCTTCTGGCTGTCCTGATCATGATCAAGCATGTATGTATTTGGACAAAGCAAGCACGAGCCTTAGCCAAAAAGCTGTATTAACTTGAATTGCATTCGTAAACTTGCTACGTTTTGGGTTTTGCATTTGATAAGTATTCCTTTTGTGAATGTATTGTTTATCTTTATCTTGCTTTGTTTATCGTTATCTTTATCTTTATCTTGCTTTGTTTAGAAATGTAATCTTTGACCATATCTATGAAATTTAGGTTTAATTGACTGCTACTACCTACTTATACGCTTTTATATTAGTGCAATGTTGTAGCCTTTATGCATAGCTTGTGAGATTTCTTTCTCCTAACCTGAGCTGTTTAGCAAAACCTACATCCTCTCATTCTCAGACCTCTATCCCCCATTGATATGGGCTTGGTGCCGTGATCTATGTAAAGAGCACCCCCACCACTCATCCTTACGTATTGCATATAAATTGCTACTCCTACAAAACCAACCAGCAAAGTAGTAGAGTAAGAGAGAAATGCTACAACCAATTACATCGTGTCCCTCACATCCAAAAATTGGTTGACATAAACTCCCTAAAGGTCGCTTATCAATGGGTATTTCCTTTTTCTAAACTTCACATTTGCAAATCCCTTAATCACTAGTGAAGCTCCATGTGATGGACTCTCACTTCAATCATTCACACTTATAGCCCATATAAGACACTAATGAGAGTAGAGAGAGTTGTTCTCATGAGCGTTTCGGACATCGGAAAGTCTTTAGGGAAGTTTGCAAATGTATCCATGTAGGGAGTTTTAAAAAATCCCCTCAAATAAAAAATTTAGAAAAACACATTATAACTTGGTTTGATCTCAAAAAAACATCATTTTGTCTTGCCCTAATGGAACTAGGAAACTTATCCTTATGTACATTCAATGCTATACCCAAATAGAAGTCATATTTGACATGTGATGGAGGTTTAGATAGGTACACTTACATATATCTTTATGAACATTCAATGCCACACCCGAATAGAAGTCATATTTGACATGTGATGGAGGTCTAGATAGATACACTTGGCAATTGTTTTTCCATCCTAAATGTAATACAATGCAAGGATGTTGGACCAAAATGGTACATTGCTTTATCTCTCAAGCTATGGCCACATTATGAAAGATGTAACTCCAAAGATTTTGCTAGGATATTTGGCCTACTTTGAAAAGAAGAGAACTTTTAGGTCCCTTTGATGAAAAGCTCTAATGCACTATGAAGCTCTTTATATCAAACTGGTGCAATATAGACTTATAGAGCCTAGCTCAAGTCTTATAAGAGATACACGATCTCTATTTAGCTAGTCTTAAACTTATCAATAAAGCAACATAATAAGAGACAATGTTAGAACCAACGTCATCCTCTCCTTCATATCTTAAAACTAGTTGACATAAACTCCTTAAATGTGACCTAGCAAAAGCTCCTCCCACTTTTTGAACTCCACATTTGAAAAACCTTTAATTAGAAGTACAGATCCATATGATAGACTCTCACTTCAATCACTCACACTTGTAGCCATATAAGAGACTAAGCAAATGAGAGTAGAGGAGTTCTCCAAGCATGCACTAAATACACATAAAGTCGACACCATGAGTGTAGCAATGGTAGTTATAGTATACAACGTGCATTGCTTTCGAAAAGAGATTGTTTAAGCTTGCATACTTGGACCGTGGAAACTATTAATCCAATTGGCATCCAAATTGGAATCAAACATTTCTATAAGACTCAAAAGGATTAATGTTTAGTTTCACCTAGGATTTTGCATCTTAAAAACAAAAAGAAAATGACTTCTTCCCAAAAGAAAGATATTGTGCTTATGGTCTGCATGGGGGTCTCCATTCTTTGTCCACAACATGTTCTTTTATTGCCTTCATGGATTACTGGTATTTGCATCCCAAAAGCGAGACCTTAGTGCAATTGTACATCTAGCAAGGGGATAGCCTACCACTTGGGCACTTATTTTTGAAGTTGGGCGGCCAATTGTCATGTCATTTGGCAATTTACATGGGCCAAAATGAGCAGTAGTAGGTATATTTACACATCATTTTCTAGAGATGCTTAAAGTCTCAAGCTTTAAAAATTTAGCATTTTAAAGCCTCCCTTAAACTAGAGTCTTTAGTGTAAAACAATTAGAAAGAAAATAATTAGTAAAGCAATTGGTAAGAAAATAATTTAAAATTAATGAATTTGAAAAAACACAACAAAAACCCTTAATTGGAATTCCATAGAAAGGTGTGGTGGGTCCACCCCACTTAGTGAGGTAGTGGAGGAATAGACTTGCTTGCATTGAGGGGGGGGGGGGGGGGGGGGGGGAGGGGGAGCACTTGGTTTTGAAGGGCAACCTTATCTTTTGAAGGGCCAAATGTGAGTAGACTTTACATGGTACTACAAAGGGGTACCATTGAACTCTTTGTAAATGTAACTCTTCTTTTAAGGGGTGTAAAAAATAATTATGTAACTTTTCTTTTAAGGGGTAGAAAATTTTACACCCTTTATTTGAAGGGGAAATTCCCTCGAGAAGGACTTTGTAGTTTGCAAAACTAATGCATTAAAATTACATTGAGATGTTAAGTTCTCGTGTAGGACCGAGCTCCCACTCATTAATACAAGCCTCAAATCTTGAATATGTAGAGGCCGAATATTATTCCAATTAACCACAATTATTCTTGTTTTGCAAATTTCAACATCAGACGTGCAATGATTTATAATTTATAGTGTTCTCTCATTCAATCTCAAAATCAAAACACTAGAGAGTTATACACGAGTTGTTGGTTATTTCATTAGACTAGTTGATCTATCTGCAAAGTCAAATTTCATGACACTTTCTTGCTTGTTGGCTTGAATATTTAACCAAAGCTATGACTGATGTAAGGAAATTCATTTAGATTATTAAAGAGGTTAAAAGCAAAGCTATCCTCAAAGCAAGGGAAATTATCCAGGTCCTGTGGCATTCATGGGATGAACCCAAATTTTTTTCCTTTTTGACAATTATAGATTTTTTTATAAGACATTTCCTAAATATATATGTTGTTTTTAGAAGATATATGTTCTTTTTAGATCTTGAAAGCAAAGGTATCAATATTATTTTATTCACAGAACTTGCTTTGAACTAGCCTACTCTATAGTTAGGCTAGTTATAAGGGGCATTGTTGAGGGCCTTGATTAGAGGCCATATTTTTCACATGATGGACACATTTGGGTAGGACATCTCCCTTGCCCCAATCCACATCCATGGCCAAGTTACAAAGTTTTAAAAGGTCATGCTGACAAGGTTTGGACCTCCACCAATCCCCTCATAGTGTCAAGCCTTAAGCAATGGGGTAATCAAATTCTTTTATCAAAGTTTACATGTTTACAAGTTGACTTATGTTAGCCCTTGAGAGAGAGAGAGAGAGAGAGAGAGAGAGAGAGAGAGAGAGAGAGAGAGAGAGAGAGAGAGAGAGAGAGAGAGAGAGAGAGAGAGAGAGAGAGAGAGAGAGAGAGAGAGAGAGAGAGAGAGAGAGAGAGAGAGAGAGAGAGAGAGAGAGAGGCAAGCAAGGCGATTGATCTCCTTGATGGTGTCATCATGGGCTAGGTAAGGTGAGATTGATTGCCTCGTCTCCCATTGTGTGTGTGTGTGTGTGTGGGGTGGCCATAAAAAGGACCCAATTGTGGTGACTTGTGTCGTAGTGATGAATAGGAATTATGTAGCCATGATGGTAGATTGAGCATAGAATAGTAACACATGGGTGCATACACTACATCAAAAAGCAACCATAGTTGCATGGTATAAATGTGTACTTGTATGCACACATATATGCCAGCGTATCTATTGTTGCATGATCTATAAACACATCGAGTCTAAAATATAGTCATACATTTAGATGCATTGATAGATGTCACATTGTTGGACATCTAGATGGGTGCTAGCAACATTAAAGGTATCTACTACTCTATAATTTCGAAACTTACAAATGTTTCATGTTATTTCCTCATTTGGTTAAAATTATAGTAGCAAGAAAGTAAATAAAGATAGAGAAAGAAGAGAAAGGCAAAGATAGAGATATCATCAAGCCAAGAAGGAGAATGCTAGCATGTTTAGCATTTGAGAAGAAGCCCTTCATAGAATTGCATTAGCTAATGCTATAAGAAAAACATGTGATTGCTAGCACTGCCATTTACAAGGTTATTTATTTTTTTGTGTAATGCACATCAACACTAGGATTTAGTATGTATATAGATGTCATGAGGATTATTTTTGAAGCCCTATTTGGGACTATGGGAACAAAACAATCCATGGATTATTGTATTCTGAGACAATGGAGATGGTTTTGCACTTTTGGATAGGTGAAAATTGGATGGTTCTAGCAAGAAATTATTATTTTTCCTAAGAAAATATTCAAAGCATTACAACCAATTTTGAGGAAAAAATACAATTTAATTAGTTTTCACTAATGAGGATAATAGTGAATAGACCAATGAGACATTGCCACGTGTGGTACAATGTAACATTTGACTCTCTACTAATTGGGCCAAACTTCTTCTACCACTAGCAAAAAGGTGAAAAGTACCTCCAAAATTATCCTCATGAGGCAATTCCAACCAAAGGACTTATCCTCAATGATGATACTATTTTTGAGTCCTTTCCTTGCTTTCAACTCCTTGATGTGACTTTTTGAAAAGTGGGATACTTTAAAGTTACCTCAAAATAATAAAACTAAATTACTTTTAATTTCATCTAAAAGAAAGGGATTATTTAAATTTTTTCTAGTTTCCTTCCTTTCTATATACATTCATCTCATAGCTCTCATTATTTAATTATATCAACTTCTCCAAACTCCTTTTTGCAATATTTTAATTCTATTTCAACCTCATTTCTCATCAATATCCTAGCCTCCTTCCTCCATGACTTCTTCTTCTATTGATTCTTCTAGAAGGCAATCCACTCTATGCAAGCATGTACATGCTACAATACAAGAGAGGATGATTTGTGGTACTTGACAACCTACAAGCTCTAGGATTGGATAACAATGCTTCCTTCTTGTAAAAGTTCTCCCAAGTTCAACAAATGAAAAAGAGAAAACATGAGATTTCATTAGAAAGAATAAAATCTAGGGCTTAAAGTTCAACATATGTATACTACAAAGAATCTTCACTTAGCACTTTCTATCCAACAAAACTTTCCACCTCATTGTAAGGTAATGAAATTTACTTTTCAAGGAACATTTACATCCTCTAGGACTTTTTACTTTAGTTTGCATTGTAATGAGCGGGGATCACGGGAACATGGCATGGGAACATACCAGTCACACTGATGGTATATAAGGTGTAAGAGGGTATTTTGAGGCATCACAAAAATGATCAAGAAACTCTCTTTTCACCTTCTCAAGCTTCCATGGCTTCTTCTTCTTCTTCTTCTTCTTCTTCCCTTTCCTCTCTTTCTCTCTGTTATTCTTGTCTTTCTCTCTCCTCTCCCTCTTCTCTTGCAGTCCTTCTCTCTCTTCTCTCCCTTAGTTAGGACAGTTAGGTCTCTTTCATTACAAGTGGTATTAGAGTTTTGTCCTTGATCCTTTTCCTTTCCCATAGATTTAAGGCTCTCACAGTTTTCCCATAGTTAGAAAACCCCAGTTACATCTCTCTCATAGGTACACAGGAGTGCTTAGGCAGGCTTTCAGCCCTCTTGAAGACTCTGGTAGCCTTTCTTGGAGCTTTCCCAAGAACCATGGACACATCTGGAGGCGGGCAAAAAAAATTGACAAGTCGTCACTAATTTTCATGTAAGTTTCTTGAGGGTTTTGGGCAAAAAGGAGTGTAGCACAGTTAGAGAAGACTAAAAGCTTAGTTACTTTTCAAGAGGACCTTCTCTCTCCTCCTTCCTTCAAGCTGCCATGGAACCTTCAGTCTAAGAACCTCAGAGATCTTTCTCCCTCCTCTTCCTCAGCAGGAATGGTTTGTCCCAGTGCTTCCCCTTCATCTTGCTCAGCATCTAGAGCAGCATTGAGCCCTGCTTGCCTTGTTTGGGGCCTCCAGGGAGCAGCCCGAAAAATGAGGCGCATTTTGTGGTGGTCTTCTTGGCTTTTTCCCTCTGCTCCAGTTCAGTCCCAGCCCCCCCTTGCTTCATTTCTCAGCTTTGGCACACCCCTAGGCAAGCTTGAGCACGAGTATTGACCCCCCCATTAGTTCTTGGCAACACCTCAAACCCTACTATGGGCAGTAGCCATGGCAGTCATGGAACCTTTAGCCTAGCTCATGGCACACTAAATCCCCTTCAATTTTCTCACCCAGGGAGCCTTGGGAGTAGCCACAAGCTTCAACAAGTAAAGATATACGACATTGAAGGCCCCCATACAACCATAGGCAGCAAGAAGATGGGCAACCACAAAGCTCTTGAGAAGGTAGCCAATAACTCTTCCCCAGGCTTGAACAAGGTATGTCAATCAGTTCTTCCTCTCTCTTTTACATCCAATTGTTGAGCTCAGCCACTTGATGAGAGAGATGGAAGAAATGCTTGGGTTGAGATTGCCAATGGGATTCCCACCCTCAGCCCACACCCTAGGAATGCATGCATAGCTGGATAATCTTCAATTTCTTTCCCGTTGATCAAGATTTTACTCTAATCCTTAATCGTGCTCTTGTTTGATTCCTATCGATAAATTTTTTTTGTAAGAAGGGTAAGTCATGCAATCAGTGAGTCACTTAATTGCAGAGGTAAACCCTTCCCCATCCCATTTCCTTATTGATCATGCATATCATGAAATGCCCAATCCTCAATTTGTAAATGCATATCATGCTGGTTGCTTAATAATAAATGTCTGCCATGTATATTCCGGGTGAGGAAAAACCCGATGCCATGCGAGGTGGCAAGAAAAAAGAGGGGTGACCCCCCTTGCCATCAAAGACCCTGAAGGGGTGCACAACCCGGCCCGGGGGGAACTTTGCCCACCTCCCGGTGATTCGAAGCCCAAAGATTATTGCAGGTGCAGGTACATTTGATGGAATAGCTCGAGCCCTGATCATTTGAGTCTACAACCCTCTATATGCACTAGTAATGTCATGTATCACTTGGAAATGTATGGTGGATGCATACAAGAAGGGTAGGGTATGCAGTCATGGAAATGGTCTCAGCAATAGAACTACAGATGCAAATGATGTATGGCTCTATGTGGCATTGAGAACCACCGTTGAGGCCCTAGATGTCTTGGAATAAGCTCCTCACCATTGGGATACAGTATGCTCCTTGAGGGAGTCTTTGCAGGGTATTGCAGATAGTCAGTCCCACACAATTAGCTTGCAAAAGTTGATTACAGCAAAGCCTTCTTGTGTGATTGAGCACAGGCCCTATAGCTTGATTCGAAGAGGACATCTCCCCCTTTGATCTGAACTAAAAATCTCCCCATTCTGCCCTAGGTTTTGGGAGATATGCTCACTTTTGTGTTCAGAGGTACTGTGGGATAGGTAGCAGTCCTACACAGTCAGCCCAAAAAATTCTATTATAGAAAAGCCTTCTTGTGTGATGGAGTACGGGCCCCATAGCTCGATTCGAAGAGGGTGTTTCCCCCTTTTATCTGAACCAAAAATCTTTCCATTCCGCCCTACGGTTTGGGAGATAAACTCAAATTTGTGCTCAGAGGTAATGTGGGACAGGCAACAGTCCTACACAGCCAGCCCACAAAAAGTGATTATAGCAAAGCCCTAATCATTTACTGTCAAAGATATTTTTACATAAACTCGTAGAGGGGATCAAGAGATTTAATTTGAATCAAAAATTTTAGTGATCGGAGCTTCCTAGCTCAAGATATTGTCATTTCTGTAACAAGGGGTCTGGTGGACTGCACTTGGGATGGCAGGCCACAAGGGTAAAGCAAAGGCCTAGGAGGACTTCCAACATGAAATAAAGGACTCACGTGCCTCAATGAATGATCCTAGCTCAGCCTAGGAGGATCATAAAGTCATGTTTGAAGAGGATGCCCCCGAGATGGACCACTTATCTATGCTCAACCAAACCCTATGCCAACATGAGACTCGTCATGCTGGACGACATCGAGAGATGGAACAACCCCATAGGGAGATGGAAACCCGCCAAGATCACCATCATTCCGAGATGATGGCCAAGATGGACTTACTCATAGAGCGCATGGGCACCCTCATCCTTGCCATTGCACCCCCCTCGGATCGACCCAAGGAGTATGTCCCTCCCCGTGAGGCTAACCGCCCGTCCCCCTTGGAGACTGGGCGTAGCCCACAAGGTCTTGGTGGTACCCATGCCGTTCCCCATAGCACTTATGAGACGAGTGAGCCTTCCACCCGACATGATGAACCCCTCCTCCCCTCCCCCATTACGAATCCTTCAAGCCCATCCTTGGCACCACAACTCCCCCGTAACAGAAGCTATATGCACACTCATGGGAATGGTTCTAATCCAAATCCTGGGCAGCATGGGATGCAAGGAGTACATATGGGCAGCATGCACATGGGAATGGGAAACATGCACATGGCAATGGGCAGCATGCACATGGCAGTTTTGGGCAGCATGGCCATTTTGGACAACAAGGTCCTAATGTGAAATTTGGTCCTCATGTAATGCATGGACATCATGACCCCCATGGAAATTTTGGACAGCAAGGCATGTATGGGCAGCATGTAGCACATGGCATTCATAGACAGCAAGGCTCAAATGAATTGTATGACAAGATTGTGTTTACTAAATTAAATGGGCAGTCCTCATCCCCAGTTGAATTAGAGGAATGGACCTCTAAACCGGAAGCCTATTTTCTCATTTACCCCCGTACCGATGAGGCGAAGATTATTTTTGCCTCCCTTCATTTGGAAGGTTTTGCCCACACATGGTGGAGATTTGTTCAAAGAGAAAATCAGTAGTTTCGTGATTGAGAAGAGTTCAAGATGCATATGATTCAAGTTTTTGTCTCCTCGGTAGAAAAAGAACGCTTGGCTAGGCAATGGTATTAGTTTGATTAGTGAAATCTCAAATCGAACCACCCGCATTTGCCGCCTTCGAGAGGATTAAAATTTTCCTTGAAAAGTGGGTTTTTTAAAATAATTTTTTGGCATATCTTGGGCTCAAAAATAAGCTCTCATTGGCAACCATGGGATAGGGAGACTCAGCCCGTCGAATCCCACTAACAGATTTACACAAAAACAATCACAAGGAGCAACAAGCTGATACAAAAAATACACAACAAAACAGGTCACAGCTTTCCTCAGGGGGTTCACAATCATTAAGAAGGTCGGAGACTTGGCTTACCGTCTCCAACTCCCTCCCACTACTAAGATACATAATGTCTTCCATGTGAGCCAACTAAAACCTTTCATTGGCACTCCCAAAGATCATGTAGAGGAGGTACCCCCCATAGATGATCAGGGCCTTATCCAGTATATTCCTGAAGCGGTCATTGGGCAGCGTGAAAAGCAACTCCGCACCCGTTCCATCCATGAATACCTAATCAAATGGCAAGGCCTACCAACAGAGGAAGCTTCTTGGCGCCCAGCATCTATCTTGGATGAATTTCCACACCTCAAGGAGGCCGTATTGGCTGGAACTTAACCATGACACCTGTTTTGGGCTGCAATCTGCGTCTGGACAGCCACATATTTTGCACTAGTTTTTGTCCTAATCCATTTTCAGCCCCATCCCCCATACATGGGATGATAGTACACCTCAAGGGCTCTGTGCCAACACCTCATTTGCCCTGATCGGAGTTTCCTAGAGGAAGTTATGGCTGTTTTTCTCCAGCCATACCATCTGGGACAGCACACTAGTAACTCCTGGATAGCTGTCTATTTTGCAATAGTTTTGGTCCTGACCTAATTGCAGCCCCGCCCCACCCACATGGGCTGAAAGTACATATCGTGAGCTCCGTAACAACACCTCAATTGTCCCATTCGGAGTTTCTCACACCAAGTTATGGCTGATCTCCTATAGCACACCCTTACAGGACAGGACAACATCCCTTGTTTTTGAGGACAAAAACTTTATGAGACGGGATGGTTTGTAATGAGCGGGGATCACGAGAACATGGCATGGGAACATACCAGTCTCATAAAGTTTTTGAGGACAAAAACTTTATGAGACGGGATGGTTTGTAATGAGCGGGGATCATGGGAACATGGCATGGGAACATACCAGTCACACTGACGGTATATAAGGTGTAAGAGGGTATTTTGAGGCATCACAGAAATTATCAAGAAACTCTCTTTTCACCCTCTCAAGCTTCCATGGCTTCTTCTTCTTCTTCTTCTTCTTCTTCTTCTTCTTCTTCCCTTTCCTCTCTTTCTCTCTCTTCTTCCTATGTTTCTCTCTCCTCTCCCTCTTCTCCTGCAGTCCTTATCTCTCTTCTCTCCCTTAGTTAGGACAGTTAGGTCTCTTTCATTACATGCATAAGTTTCTTTGAGCATAACAACTAACTTTTAGTTTGTGCATATATGTTTCCATCAACAAGAGTGGAATGGTGGCCATTAGAGCCACCGACAAGTACATTCCATGTCATACATGCTAAATTCAGACTTACTTATTGTGATTGCCCATTTTTGTACTACTTGTGGCCAATGCATGGGCAAATGCACATTGTTTGCCCTTTCCAAAATTGCCAACTCTCTACGTCTCGCCTCTTGGAGGAAATCAATTTATAAGTAATCTTTAAGAGATTTCTAAAGACACGCTGAAGAAAAACTCTTCCACCTAACTCTTAGGTCATATCTATTACAAATGTCCTTAACAAGCCTGAGAAAAGGGGCCTTGGGGATTAGCTTGTCAAAGGACTTGGAAGCCCTCTCTTTTGCACTGCTAGCCAATGCATGGGCGAATGCACCTTCTTTACCCTTTCCAAAATTGTATGCCCTCTAGGTCTTTCCCTCTAAGGTTTTTGTGATAGGGAGTGGGGTCTCTCAATGTCATAATGTCCATTAGTGCTCCAAGAACTTGGCCTTCAACTCCTTCTAAGTGTCTATTTGACTAGCCTTGGACTTCAGCTGGTCCCTAAGGATTTGCTTGACCTTGGCCTTGAGTTGGCTCCTTAGGGCGTGCATGGCCATATTTGAATTCTCCCCTTGACTTTTCCCTCCCTATTTGATGGGTTCATTTGCCATTTCTGAGTAAGGATTTGTGTCTTCTCTCCTTTGAGGGCTTCCATGCTCAACAGTAACCCATAATGGATTTCTCCCATTTTGGTTTGAATCCTACTATTGTGTGCCCTTTGCTCCCTTTTCAACTTTCTTCTTAGAGACTTTCTTTGCAATATGTCTAATTCTTGCCATTGTCTCCATAACATACCATTGCAACACTACAAGTATGATAATTGAGATGAAAACAAAAAATGCTTGTAAAAACATGCATATGACAACCCAGGCCTGACAACATGCAGGAGGGATGTTTGGTAGTGTGTGGGAAAAATGTATATTGATCCGACACATGTATGACAACATCATTCAGTGCCATGTGTCCAACAATCCACAAATGACAAAGATCCATTTGCCACATGTTGATATTCAATGTTACCACATGTGCAATTGGTTGGAATTCGCAACTAACCATGTGCCATTTAGTAAGCATGGCATGTCTCCTAGGCAACCATTTGACTTGTCACATCATCATGAATTTAACATTCTATAAATACATAAGCATTCAATCACATAGTACATTTCTTGAGCAAGATTCCAAAGGTCGATCACTTTTAAAGGAACCTCTCTTTTGATCTATTTGAGCAAGTACCACGTAGACCACACAACACACAAGGACCAATTCTAAAAGTGTTTGATTATCTCCTTGCACGGGGTATGGTCTATACTAATTTTGGTCATCTCTAAATAATCAGTGATCTTTCAATAATCATACTTTTGAACTTGTGATCATGTAACAATCTTTTTATCTTGTAACAATCATGCTCACAATTTATATATATATTTTGATTTGTGTATATTTTGTAGCAATTGTGCTTTTGTGCAAGCCTGCTACTTGATTCCAAAACTAGGAAAGAGTGTTGCACACATGCCCCCCCCTTTTTTTTCTTTAGCATTAAGAGAAAACCAAATTTCATGTTCTAGAATATTAAAAAATTGGCATATACATTTCTTGTCTCATTTAAATTGGTAACTTGGATATTTAGGATGTTAGTAATTGAGCGGGTATATGCTTCTTATATAATTTAGGATGTCCCAATATCTTTAGAGCCAAGAGGAATTATGGATTGATTCAAGCGGAGTTGAAAAGAAAGGAGCATTTCCTAGGGTGGAGCTTTCTCTTGCATGTACTCAAAACATTTCAATATCTTTATTATTTTATTCATGCGTAACATATGTCACTATTGATGATAGATTCACTTAATGCTAGGGTAAAAGGATATTCACTTGGATTGTCTCTGCTTGTCTAGCATGGTCATACTACTTGAAGTAGATATCTTGTTAGTATTATAGAGGTGGTATTGCAAATTCAACACCATTCATATGCTACTTAGTGCAAGTCTCTTACAAATACACCAACGTCAAGTCCTTGTATAGATGAGTCTTCATAAGAGATAGTGCTTGTGGTCTATTGATCTGGTGCTTGGCTTTAGCATGAAAACAATAACAACCATGCTTATTTGCAAGCCTTCTTCATCATTCCAAAACTAGGATAGAGCTTGCCCCTCTAGCATTATACCAAAGCCAAATGAGTATGTTGGTAATTGATTAGGTATGTTGGTTGTCCATGAGAACTTCCTAATTGTGCAAATATTTTTAATGGTTTGTTCTATGTCCCAATAAGCCAAGAGCAAAAGACATGTGGATGGATCGATCCAAGAGATCATACCCATTGATGATTTTGATTTTTCCATTAAAGCATGTAGGACATTTACGACATGCAAGAAGCCATTTTGGTAGCATCGAAATGGCTCCTTGTGCATCGTAGGGTCCACATGTGAATTATTAAGTTTACCCTCATGGTATTTTCCTATAAAAAATATGGATCTCTACATGCACTATACAAATATGCAATCTTTCTAATGGAATTCAAAGGATAGCCTCCCAATTTTGTATTTTACAATTCTTGGAGGAGGGCACTACTTTGTAAACACCTTCTCACACTATTCAAAGTCTTACCTTGACTATTCATATTGTCTCTTGATGGGGCAACTCCTATGCTTCTTGTGTTAGACCAAATCGAGGAAGCCATTTCTATCCATACAATACAAGCACGGATGTGGTGTTGTCACTCCACCAAATCCCAAACATGCACTTTAAGGCTTTCAAGTCAATGCTTGAATTCCGTTCTACTTCAAATGACCCAATCCTTCTATCTCAACTAGCTTTCCTTTGTCTTATGACTCTATGATTCTTGGAATATCTCTGATTGAAAAGTCTTTTGAGGGTCTCATGGCTCTCATTGGGCACCTACGCTATACCTATCCACCATAGATCATTCTTAGATTGAATACTTTTAATCTTGCTCTTTGATGACAAATCTCTTGCATATTGCAGGGCCTTGTTCTAAGTGCAATACTTATACGCTCAAGCTTTTGGTGTTTTAATATTTGTGCATCATCTTTTTTCAATGCAAATAAGAGTCTTTCCTCTCTATTCTCTAGAGTCATAGTATAAGTATGTACCATTGCAACCTCTATGCTCTTTAGATCCACCCATACATTGTTGAATTAATTATATTGAAAAAAACATATCTTTTTTCTTTTCCTTTGTAAAATGCATTAAAACATTTAATATCCTTGTAGATACCTAAACTCTTTGTGGTTATGTTAGGTTTTACTTTTTTTGTGTCATGGATATGCGCATTAATTAATAGGCATGCCTTTCTTTTTCAATTAGCTAGTCATGTTTTGTGTGTCCATAGAGAAATGAGCACATGTGGTTATATTTCTATAAATTGTACAAGAATGGTTTTTGTTGCAAAAATTGGATTACATCATCACATTATTCTTTGTATATACAATATGAGAACTTAAAAACTTTGTGGCAAAGCTACATGTCTTTTGATAGTAGACAATGTGAACCTAATTTTATACATCATCGAGAGCCTCATCTCTACTAGCAACCTCGATCCATAACATCACATCAATAAGGAGGGTCTACTATTTGATAAGTAATAATTTCTATTCAATGTGTACTAATTACTGAAGTATAAAGAAAAAGTAGCTATTCACACATGGGATAATTACTTAAAGTTGTCTACATGTATGGGCTAAAATTCATAAGTATTGCTTTTGCCTCTCTTTCTTCCTCTATAATTATTCTTACTTAAACTAAATGCATGCATCTCTTTTTCATAAGTCAATTCATTTTTTCATACCCCACGATTGAAGCAACCTATCATAATAAAGCTATTGAAGACATAAATTTAAAAAATGTGAAATGTTTGACTTAATAGTAAGTATCAACCAAACTAATATCTAGTTCAATTGCTTTGCTGAAGGGGGAGAACTACTTCTCTTGATAGTGTATGTGGTCTCCCACAACACACATGTAGAAACATGGGATCTAGAACGTGGCAGCTATGGTGGCTCATAGACCTTGACTAAACACATGAAGACACTAACATGATAGAGATCAGGAACCTTGAATCAAGAGCAAATGACAATCATTAAGTATGCTATACTGAGGAGCAACATGACAACGACATTTCATTCATCTCATATGAAAATGACAAGCAAGTACAATGCTTTATTGGAAAGTCTAGGTAGCACATCCTCCTATTTTGCTTATGGGATTCTTATCCTGAGCCCTCACTGCTCCTTCCAAAGAGATAGAAGTAGGTGTGTTTGCAAACATCTCAACACCCCTCCTCAATCACAACTAGAAGTACAAAGCGTATACTAGAGGCTTTAATGAAAGCAACACCTGCAACACCATGGACATGGCAAAACACCACAGGCAGTCGCAAGGGCCTTACAAAGTGTACAGAGGCTATAGTACAAGGCTACATGAGGAGTTTACAAGCTTATGTCAGAAGCATTAGGGCTTGGCAATACAAGGCTAAAAAAGTCTATTAGAATAGAAGGGCTGATGAGGTTTGTCCTTCTCCTACTGGTCTTCTTCTTCTTCTTCTTCCTTTGCTCTATGGTCTTCTTCTTCTTTAATTACAGCAAGATAGGCCTTCTGGGACCTTTTTTGGTGTGGCAGAACTTCTCAATGTGTCCGATCCTTTTGCAAAAATCATAGAAAAGCTGGTCCTTCTTGCCTTTGTACTTATTGCCAACATATAATGCTTGTTCATCTCTAGAGGTGCTTGGTTCTTCCTTAGTTTTTAGCTTTTGTTCCTCCTCTAATAGTGATGTTTGGATATCAATAAGCTTAGGGTTTGGCATATTGATTAAGGTTGTTGATACATTGTTATATTCAGGAGGCAAACTTTTGAGCAGAACACCAATGCAAACATCTTCTTCCATTTTAATGTTGATTCCTGCAAGCTAGGTTAGAAGTCCTTCCATGTAATTTAGATGTGTGGCAAGTGATGTGCTAGAATTCGTGTCAAGCCTGAAAAATTCGATCAAGAGACTACACTTTGACGACTTAGATTGTGCACCAAACAAGGTGTCAAGTCTCTTGCATGTATCATGTGAAGTATCACAATTATCCACATGGTGGATATAGTTGTCATCTAGCTCTAGTTTGATAATGGCCTGAGCCTTATCATCATTCTTTTGCCAAGTGACCGCCAGGTTTGCATCATGAGGCTTCTTTTATTTTCCAGTGGTAATGGCCCATAGGCCCTTCTTCACATCAGGATGAGTTTGATGCAGGTTTTCCAGGTTGGAAACTTGACTCCTTTGAAGCAAGCTATTGGAGAGAATTTTTCCGTGTTGGATTTGTGGGGACAATAGAAAATCAGCTCCAAAAATCTCAATAGAAGAAATGATCTTGAATGTGCTAACAAGTACAAGTGTCTAGAAAGCACTTAAGTGACTAGTATCAAGAGATACTTGTGGAGTCAGATGCTTGAGAGATCTTCAAATCTTCAATGAGTCTTCAAGTTGTATTCCCCTCCTTGATTTGATGCTGGAGTAGCCCAAAAAATCTCATATATCTGATGTAAACCAAAGTTGTCATGAGTGACAAGAGTCACTAGATAAGTGTCAAGAGACACTATGCTTCATTCTTTTTAGAATGCTTGCAAATTTGCCAAGAACTCCCCTCCTCAATGATTTGATGTGATATTATGTGCTAGAACTTCATAATTGAGTCATATCAAAGTGGAAGTGGACTGATTTAAATGTCAGGAGAGAGAAAATGAGGTAAAGGATGAGCTTGAGTACTCTTGGCTATGGAGTCTGCAGTTAGGGTTTCAGGGCAGCTTTGATTTTTCACTCTTTGTGAGATGTAGACTGAATCATTTTCAAAAAACTTTTGATGAAAAGGAAGCTTGTGACATGGGCTTCAAAAACCCTACGCATTTGGCCAGATTGCTATGCACAGGAGATTCAAGGACAATACAAATTGATGCATGCGCAACCAGGACAACGACGTGTTGTTGACAGAATGCTGAGCCAATGGAGGCTTAATGTCAAGGTCTTATGTGATAGGAAGCTTTGCCCTGAGCAAAAGAACAACTCTCTAGAAGGAAGCATGTTGATTTATGGCCTGCATGAAGAGATTTGAGAGCTCCATCAGAGGTAGATACTGTGTGGCTATGGCTGCTATGGTAGATTGTTACTGATAGAGTTGAGAATTGAGGCCATTGGTTAGCCTTGAGCTAGGCAATGATGGAGAAGAGCTGAGAGAGCAGAGAGGGGACCTGGAACATATTAAGCCATGCTCAGCTACGCTCTGATACCATGTAGAAAGACGGGATCTAGATCATGGCAGCTATGGTGGCTCATAGACCCTGACTAGACACATGAAGATACATACATAATAGAGATTAGGAACCTTGACTCATGTCACACATTGTTGCTTGAAACGCCCCCCCAAACATTTTAATCAATTTTTTTAAATTACTACCACCCCCTATCATCGCGCCCACAACAGGGAGAGGGAGTGGAATGAGCGAACTGGAGATGCCGAGGGAGGGCAGTTCAGTGGACTTGGAAAGACTTGGAAAGGAGAAGGAAATGTGTGATATCAAAATTAGGAGATGAAGCCAAGAAGGAGATGATGATGACAAGTCTGCCATGTGTGCGGACAAGTGGTGGATGGGAGGAAGACATCACCATCACCACCACCATCACTTCACTTTGCCACCCCCCCAAAAATAATACCCCGAAATCCTATACCCCCCCTCCCCCCCAAAGGAGGGTGAGGAGGCCACTCTATTCTTTCCCCCACCCCCTTAAAAAGAGGGAGGATATACCACCTCCTTACCCCTTGTTGCCACTGAGAGAGAGGGAGAAGAGGAGAGAGGGAGAGAGAGAGGAGAAGAAGAAGGGGAGAGGGAGAAGAAGAAAGAGCATTAGGAGAAATATGGACTCTCTTTTTGCCCCTTAAGGAGTGAATAAACAAATATAGGCCTAACCAATGAGAGAGCTGGGATTCCAGATTCATGTAACATGAATCTTCTAGCCATATCTTGGACCAAATCTTCCCTCAGTAATAAAATAAGGGAAAAGGGGAGTACAAAGCTCTCACTTCTTGGAAGTTTGTGCCTCGAATTTTCATTTTCTTATTTTTTATGTTTGACTTTTCTTTTCTCCCCTTTTCAGTTTCCCCCTCTTTCTTAGGCGGAACTCAAATTTGTCATATCTCTTTCCCCGCTTCTTCTTTCCTGACGAAATTTTACAGCCTCACTATTTCTTGCCCTGTCTGTAACCCTGTAAAATTTCATTTGCTTTGCACAAGCACAGAGAGAGTTTCATGTGTTTTATGAGAGCAGAGCTTGTTTTACCAAAGCCCTAAGATTCTCTTCACAAAACTCTACAGGTATATTTTTCTCTTCCATAGATGTTCTATGGTAAAGTTTTATCTCGTTTGAAGAAAACCTATGCAAGTTATGTGCATTCTCTGACATGTAATTTCTTTTGTTTTGATGCTCTAGGAGTCTCTTACAGTCAAGAATAGTGATATTTTGAACACTCAACTTCTTCTTCAACATCTTAGGGTTTCTCTGTAAACAAAGTTACAGGTATATTGTCTTGTTTTTTTGTTGCTCCACTGTTAAATTTTATATCGTTTAGACAAAATGTATACAAGTTACATGCATACTGAGCTTTCTTTTGTTTTTTTACTCCAAGAATCTCCGAGGGTGAAGAACAATGATTTATTAAGAACTCAACTTCTACAACATCTTTGGGATTTTGAACACTCAACTTCTTCTTCAACATCTTAGGGTTTCTCTGTAAACAAAGTTACAGGTATATTGTCTTGTTTTTTTGTTGCTCCACTGTTAAATTTTATCTCGTTTAGACAAAATGTATACAAGTTACATGCATATTGAGCTTTCCTTTGTTTTTTTACTCCAAGAATCTCCGAGGGTGAAGAACAATGATTTATTAAGAACTCAACTTCTACAACATCTTTGGGATATTGAACACTCAACTTCTTCTTCAACATCGTAGGGTTTCTCTGTAAACAAAGTTATAGGTATATTGTCTTGTTTTTTTGTTGCTCCACTGTTAAATTTTATCTCGTTTAGACAAAATGTATACAAGTTACATGCATACTGAGCTTTCCTTTGTTTTTTTACTCCAAGAATCTCCGAGGGTGAAGAACAATGATTTATTAAGAACTCAACTTCTACAACATCTTTGGGATTTTTTGCAGAGAAAGCCACAGGTATATTGCCATTTTTTACTACTGTTCCATGGTTAAATTTCAACGCATTTGGACAAAACCTATATAAGTTATATGTATGCGTAAACCCAATATTTCTTTTGTTTTTGTACTATAGGAATCTGTCAGTGAAGGAACAATGGTCTTGCTATAAGTCAACTTCTTGTTCAACATATCTAGGGATCTTTGTGAAAGAAATTACAGGTACAATGTTTCTTTTTTAAATTGATCCATTTATATTTAATTTCATTTGGAGAGAACATTTGCAAATTATACACATGTTGATAGGTAACTTTTGTATTTGGTTGTTACAGATGTCTTCACGGAGGAAAAATATCAGTAGCATACTTGCAGTGGAGGTCTTCAACAGGAAAGATAATGGCGGTAATTGGATTTGTGATAAGTATTATAAGTTGGATTGGATTTTGATGCACCCAAGTACTCGAGGGAGTTTCAAGGTCAAGCGCAAGGATGTTGCAAACCCTAGAAAACATTGGAAAGGTAGAATTCTAGAGTTCAGAAAAGTGTTTAATGGCACAAGTGTAGTAACAGAAGTGTTGATTCAACATGTTTATACGCATAAACAAATCTCTGTACACGACGAGAACAACATTGCAAATTATAAACAAAACAGTAAGTTGTTAAATTTTATCATTGATTATTCTTTTGTATCAGATTTGTTTTTAAAAGTCTTTGCAGTATTCTAATTCAGTCTTGTTTGATTGACAGCTCTATATCCATCGACTTTGCATGAATGGAAGAATGTGGAATGTTTAAGCGGCAAGATACATGTTTGGCATGAAGAGATAGGTTCTTTGATCTATGATAATACCTCTACAAGTCAACTTGCCACTCAAAATATCTTTTTTTATAATTCATTGTACGTGGTAGAAAGCCATAGATTGCAGCATGTCCCATTGCCGCCACTGTCTAGTGGTGAATGGTTCATTGGTAGCTTGGAGTTGTCAGGAGCTTGCAAGTCGAAGATAAAATCTGACATCAATAGTGCTATGAAACCCACCACAGGCTCCAAAGATGTGCATCTTAGTTGGTTTATTCCATTCTCATTGTTTGCACATTTGTTTGGTTCATGTGATGTTTTGAAGAAAACAAAGATTACTTATCAATGCAAGTGTCCATCCGAGGAATGGATGAGTCAGCTATTGGGTGAGTCTTAGGAAGTCAAAAGAACACATTTTGATGAGACGATTGAGTGCAGGGTCAACCAATCTGATATTACATTCAGGTAAAACTTTTTTACTACTTTGCATACCTTGATTTAATTGACATAGGTCTCGCTTAGATGAATTGTTATGTTAGTCGCATTGATCACTTACCATTATTTTTGTTTTTATTACAGGTATTTCATTGCTAGATAAACTCTGTGTGTTCGCTTTTGATATAGAAGATGACGACTTTTGCGAGGGGAGTGGATCAGCTTGGATCAAGATATCCGAGATGACACACATACAACGCTCGTAGATGTGGTAATCTTGTGGAGTGGTCATAATCCTTTCGTAGTCAGTGCAGAGAGTCATTGGCCCATTTATTTTCTGAGACAAGAAATCCAATTAATGTCCAGTGAGCCCCTCTACAACTTCTATTTCAAGTTAGATAATAGAAAAGTCAGGACTCGTAGTGAGCAATCCATGACATGTAAACAATGTGCTTCTCCACATATCCTTGAGATAGTGGAATCCTTGTAAAAAAACTTTATAAAGAGCGAATACATACCTTTTTTGAACTTCTGAGTACTTTAAATTTTAGTTTACTGTGATCCAAGCGTGCGATAATACATACTGTAATTACTCAATCGTGCAGTTAAAAATCATAATTAAATTGCAGGTTAGAGGTCTATAATCTAGAGAATATTGTCTTTGCACAATGATATATTGTAGCGCATCTCTGCTGCTCGTTTCTTACATTTTAATATTAAATTGGATCCAAAGGGAATTTCAAGGCCTTTTAGATTTATTTTCTTTAAAAAATTATATATTTTCTCTCGTTAGACTTGAATATACTCAGCGACCCAAACATATTCGAGGATATAATAATGTAGAACGAAGCGTTTGTCTGTATGAGTAATTTTAACAATGACTTTAAAGTACTGAAATAAAGAAACTAAGGTAAGAGTTTTAATTTGAAACTTTAGAGTTAATAACTTTATAAAGAACCTTTATTTAAAACCCTAGACACATGAAGCTATAACTCCAAACTCATTTTCACTTTCATTCTCCACTTCCCTACACTTGTGCTCTCATTCCTTCTCTCTTTGTGTGCCATGGCTACCACTCCCGCCTTCGCCGCATGGATCAGTTCCACATGCTACGCACACATAGGGGACCAGATATACCCTAGGTTTTGCGTGACCTTGAGTCTAGAGAGCTCGCTTTCCGCTGTAGACCCTGACTCTAGTATACTAGCATCGTTTTGTGATGCAGTGAACCCTCTCACTTGCTCTATTCCCGACTCCACTCTCAAGTGGGTTCCCATGGATTTTTTGTATAGTTTGTGTACCAGATCCAGCCATGCAAAGGTGATAAGTCGAGCCCTGGTGCATGTGGGGCAACATCTCCGCGCTAGAGCAGTGCCCACCTCGTCACAGGACCACGTCATGATGGATCTCATTGAGAGGGATGCCGCCTTTGCCATATATGTTATGTGCACTGAGGTGCAAGAGGACAGTGACGAGGACATCGACGCACCCTCTCGGCCACTATTAGAGTACTTTGAGAGGGAGCCTGAGGAGATTACTCTCGATCTGAGTGTTGAGGCAGCACAGAGCTTGGCCATTGTGCACCCACCTCCCTGCCCTGATGAGATGCCCACGAGCGAAGAGCCACCCCTCTCTTCTCTCCATGCTATCACCATCGAGGGGGTGGAATATCTACTCATGCAGGATGTGCTAGAGTTGTTGGAGCTTAGGGAAGAAGAACTATACTGTATCATGGTGTGTGATGCACCTAGTGATTTCATAGATTTTGATTTACAGGATGCCCCACCACATGTTGATGAGGTGGCTCGTTATGATGGCACAAGCATCGATGACATCTCTGCCATTGTGAGCATCCAGGAGCAGATTGAGGATGCGGCACCATAGTATTAGATCTCTGATGAGGAGTTCGAGCGGTTGCAGGAAAGCCTTTTTGGTCCTCGACCCGACTATGCAGTGCCTACCCAGGAGAGAGACGAGGGCAGCCCAGTGGCAGGAGCAGACCTGGATGCTCCATTACAGCGGTAGATAGATGATGCAGAGAAGGTAATGTTCTCGGTTTCATATGAAACTTAACCAGTAGGGCCTCTAGGGCATCGGGAGCACACACATGTGTTTTTGTCGGGATCGGGCCCCCAGATGTGCCCTGGCCGGAGGCTCGCGTCTGGGGGCCTGAATCTGCACAGATGTGCCCTGGCCGGAGTCTGGGAGCCTTCGGCCAGGGCACATCTGGGGGCTCGATCCCGACAAAAATACATGTATGTGCTTCCGATGCCCTAGAGGCCCTACTGGTTAAGTTTCATATGAATATGATTTATATATCTTCAGCACACTCCATGCATAGTGAGTCTGATACTCAACTTGTGTGTTGCAGGAGATTGTCTATATAGATGAGTTTTCATCTAGGCAGGGTGGCCGATCTGGTAGCCAAGGAAGGGTGCAAGACTCGGCATTGAAGGAGTACGTTGGGCAGCTTGTCAACGACATTATTGTATTTCATAAGACATGCTCCCCTGCTTTTGCCGAGAACTTCTTGAAGTTGAGGGCACTAACAAAGGATGGGCCCTTCAAGACCATCCCAACCAACTCCAGCCTGGAGAAAGTAGTGTTGCTTCGACGTTCAAAGCTTCTCTACTTATTCACGAGTACTAGGTCTGGCCCACTTTTCTCCATGGTGGCCCGTTGCATGGTTGCCGGTGTTGAAGACCCCACTGTCATTAGACACGAACTATTGAGGCAAAATGTATTGTTGCCTATGATCAAGAATAGCTCTGACCATGGGGAGCCTAGCTCCAAGAAGCCTAGGAGAGAATAGATGTACTTATTGCCTACTGATATCACATCACTGATGTACTGCACTTTGTAATCTTCTCTTCAAGTAATGAAAACTGATGTTTGTTGGATTCGCGTGCAATGTAGTTTGTGATACGTGTCATTTACTATTTTTTTTACTTGAATATTACGTTTATTTGTCGAATTTATACGTAACACGATTCGTACCCTAAATTTAATACACAGTGCTTTATCGAATTCGTGCGCAACATGTATTTGTTCGAACGCATGTAACGATAACTCAACGACGTAAATAAAATAAATATCAAGCGACTAAACAAAAATAAGATGCGCCAAAAACTTTGTATTTGTATTAATAACAATTTTACATGGGGTCCATTACAACCAAGGCTTTACAAAATGTCTTTAGAAGCTACATTCCATGTGCTTTTGAGTTGTACACCTCTATCCTTGCTGACCTCCGCGAGGACTATCTTTCCATCGCCGAAAGAACCTGACTATCCGTAGATCCCTGTCGGTGACAGTGACCCTCCTTGCATGCACCGCTGCATAGACTAAGTCTCCAAATAAGTCGATGAGGTAGGCTTCAGCAGCTTCTTGTAGTGTGAGGAGGGCCTAGGCAGTCCAGCGATCCGGTTGTTTCGCGCGTGATGTATCTGGAAACTGGTTCCTGTTGTTCCTGATCAGTATGCCCTCCATGATCTCCCGCACCAACTTCTGGAATGGAGCCTTCGGTATCAGGAGGTGAGTGGTCTTCTGGTAGTGGCGGATCTCGCGAAGATCCACTGTGCCTGGCTTCCATCGACGCTTGCGATGTTGGCGTCGTGGTGGTGGTGGTGGAGCTGGAGGATGTGGCTGCCGTACGGAATTTCCAGGGGGTATCTCCGGGCCGCTTGCTTGGTGCATACCATGTCTTCTAGGAGAGAGAACTCAGAACTCAAAAGTGAAATGTATAAAATGAGGTGAAACTTTAAACTTATAGCCAAACTTTTCAAAAACCCTAAAATTTCAATTAATGAATCCACGCTTAGGAAAAATATCACCAGTGCTCCGATTCACATGAAATTTTACATGTAGGCTCCTCAAGGACACATCAACCACCGAAATTTTTTTTGGCCCCATCAGAAGCCTCTGGGTCACCTGTCCGGAGGCTCGCGTTTGGGGCCCCAGACGCGAGCCTCCGGACAGTGGCCCAGAGGCTTCTGATGGGGCCAAATTTTTAATATAAATGAGTTTTTCTAATGCCCAGCATGAGGGTGAAGTTTCACCAGATTTCGATTTATAAATTTGACGGTTCAATCTTTTTTTGAAAATGCGTTAACTGCATTATACTGCACTGATAATGTATTGTCAACCTCGCAACTGTAGATTAAATGTATTGATAATGAGTGTGCGCAACTGCAGATTAAATGTATTGTCAACCTCGCAATGCGAAACATTGGAAACTTAAAAATTGACAAAAAATAAATCATGGGTAAAATGGAATATCGCATATCAGATATACTGTTGCCAAACCACTAAATATAGTAAGGATATAGTGCATCAGCCCATGTACAACTTATCACCGATGTGTACGTGGTTGCACATTGAATTTATCCTCAACAAAACTACTTACAAAATTGGAAACTTGAAAATTCACACAATGCGAAACATGGTCAAAATAGAATATCACATATTGGATTTAGCATTGCGAAACTATGAAATACATGGTAGATAGTGCATCGCACCAAGTACAACTAGAGCTAGGGAAAATTTAGCTCCATATTGCAGGCCACTACTATCAAATACTTGAAGGTCTACTGGAAAGATAACCCAAAACTAAGCTCCTTACAATCTACAACCAAACCTGAGCTAAAAACATAGATCCAATTACAAGGTAGATTCTCAAAGCATATTGTTGACATTAAGATTAAATGCATCCTTGTTATTGCGGATCTTGCGAACAAGAACCAGATCTATGGGCTTAATAGTGATACGTCGGGCATGAATGGCTAAAAGTTGACCATCACTCATTAGATCAATCAAGTAGCTTTCAACTGCTTCTTGGAGAGCAAGCAAGGCTTGGCTTGACCATCACCCCACATTCCTTGCCTGGTTCCTCGAAAAGAACTTGTGATGATGCCCTGACTGTAGATCTTGCAGTATTTCTCGCACCAACCTGGAGAATGGTGCCTTAGGAATAATCAAGTCAGCACTCTTCTGGAATTTCCTTGTCTCGCGTAGCGCAACTGTGCCTGGTCTCCATCTTCGCTTTTTATGTGTTGGAGGGCGTGTATTACGAGTTGGAGCAGTAGTGGGAGGTGGAGCAGCTGAAGCATGTGGACCACCATTTCTGGACAATGGCAAACCATCATTATCGACCATACTAGGGCCACCATTGTTGGCCACAGTAGCGCCACCATTATTGGCTGCAGTAGGGCCACCGTTATCTGTCACCAGGGGAACTTTGTCACTCACAGTACGCTCACTAGATTCAGAAGAGTGTTGAGCTCTTGCTCTCGCAGGCGCCTTTTTGATAGGAAGCTTGGAACGTGCCATGGCTGTGATGATGAAGGATAGAAAGGTGGAGGGTAGAGTGGAGAGCAATGGGAAAAAATGAAAGGAGAGACGACTTAAATACGAAACTTTCAAACTTACTGTGGTGTAAATGAATTTTAAATTTATCATTTCATTTCATTTCTCCACCCCATCCCTACCTCTCTCTATCTCCTGACACCCCCCTCATGCCCCCCCTCTTTCTCTAGGCCAATGAATGTTCCAATGTTTAGAATTTTCATATCTTTGTCTTAGGATTTCAAAATCGACTTTTCATAATTAAAAAATAAAGTTCGAAATCGACTTTGAAAAATATAGTGACAAACCTTTGAAATTTTAAAGAAAATTTATAAGACATCTCATGTTAGAGATATGAGTATTGATGTGTCATATCCTTGGGACTTGTGCTCTCTTGTGGACTCTAAATGCATCAAAATTATTATCTTTATCTAGGTCTCCATTTTTTGCCATCTCTCTCTTGGGTTGCCAACCATTCTACGTGCCGTTGTCTAGCTGTGCTGTTTTCATATCTTGCTTTTCTCACTTCATATATTGCCCTACTTATAGATTCTGCTTGAGATGTTTTGGACTTCTTTTCTTTTTCCTCGTATCGTATCTCTAGTCTCCTATACCACCATTGAAATAATTGCCTCATAGAATTGGAATCATTGATGCCACCTCCATGATCAGTTGCCTTTTGAAAAGCACAGCGAGCTTGCCAGTGAGATCTTTCCATGCCTTGAGTTGACCATATTGCCAAACTTCCTTGATCTGCAAAGTATGGACCATGTGCTTCAAGTATATGCTGCACAAGAAAAGAGATTAGAAACACAAAGTAATTCGAAATGATGATTTTTTTTTGCAATGGTGATAATACTAACCATGTAGTGTGTTATGCTATTTGTAGTCCATGCCTCCACCATGGACTTATGAAATTTAGCAGCTGTCTCTTTAGATGCATTGGCATCACCATCCATAAACCCCAACTTCTGTAAGAGAGCTGCTAATCTATCTAGGTGTATCCACACTTCTGCCTTCGCAATCCTCGTTCGTCCCCCATTGCTCCAATCTGAAACAGCAAGGTGCAACTTTTTCCATGCTTCGTACTTCTCTGGTTGTTTTACTAGTATATTGCCTTCCTCATCTCGAGGTGGAGATAAAAACTTCCTAGCCTTGGGTCCGCCAAAGCATGGTTTACAAGGAACATTTCCACTCTTCCCCGATTTTTTCTCGTCCTTTTTTATTTCTACTTGGCCTCCGTGCAATCCAACTTCAGATAGGACTTGTTCTACCTTCTTGCATGTAGCATCAGATTCTGACACGGGCTGCATCTTGTATGCAAAGCATATATATTCATATACTAGCTTCTCAATTATTCTAACCAAACAATGCAATGTGCAAAAGTGAACCCTTGTTAGTGGTATTTCCAAAATAGGGCGCCAGTTTGGATCCACTGGAATTAGCATTCCATTTCTCATGACTTTCTGATCACGTGTCGGAGCACCCTGTTGTCCTGCCTTGGCAAGCCATTCTTTCTTTCCATCTTTCCCTTTCTTCCTAGTTTGCATGCAGTATATGCACGGAAATTTTGTATTTGCTGCATTTGATAAATCAAACATACACTTCAATGTTTTTAAATCACCTGCAAGATGCCATTCAACTTGATAGTCCCCAAACCCCTCAACCTGTAAAACTGCTCCATTATTTTGCTGTTGAATAACACTGGGTATATTAGTGAGATTAAAAAAAACTTTAAGTACTTCATGGTCCTCCTTTGGTACTTCAAAAGCTGCAAGCCACCATATTTCATTCTCCGATTGTACACTGAAGTATAAAGGATGTTTTTCATCGATGTTGGGATCCAATGCTCGATTCATAAGTGTTATACTCACACGCTAAAGTTTTTGCCCCTTGATAATCTCACTCTCATCAAGTTTGAGGACAAACTTAAGCTTGCCTCTACATTCTTCCATAGACATATTGTAAAACTTGACCATAGCAATCTGAACCCTACATATATCCAATACAAAGTTGTTGGATGCATTCAATACAAAGGAAACTTCTTTGGAACCATACTTCAATATGTGTGTGTGTTCCAGATGCGTAGGCTCACCAATTAGTTCTAAAACTTTCTCATTTAGTTGTTTTCGAGCCTTCTTCACGTGAAATGGTTTTGGCAGAGGCATTACTCGCTTAGTATTGAAGACTTGCTTAAAACCTGTATCCAATTGTTGATAGAGCATACTATATGACTCAGAACTCATTCCCACCTTGTCACATAATCCCTGAGCATCTGTAGCAGTAAGCAAGTTGCTCACATCCCTAAGACGTTCACTAGCAACACCATCCACAATGTTCCTGAATTTACGATTTTCCAATGCATTTTTGACCATATTCTTGCTAAGGACTTTGGCAATAGTATCATTCTCTGCATGAGGAAACACATTTCTCATTGTAGTAGATTGAGCATATATCCGTCTATGATATTGTCCACTTCCTTTGGCTAATTGGCCAATTGGTTTAACGGATCGGATGCGCCGACGTGCCTCTTTGGTTTTTAAAGTAGGCCCAATCTCCAAAGTTTTTGTGAGCTTCCTCTCTATGTTTCGATTCTCCTTCTCCAAGTCATTGACTTTAGACTGTAACTCCATATTCTGCACGTATGTAGCATGCATAGCATCTTCAATGACAGACATTGCTTGTTGTAGGTTCTGGTTCTCTCTATCCTTCTCAGCCAATAATCTATCCTTTTCCATCAAAGACTGCATATTCCCTTGTAATCTTGTCTGCATATTTGTCAAGGTTTGATGAGCCCCTCCTAATCCTTGTGTGACAAGTCTGCATGTGTATCCATACAATCCTTCATTGCCTTCACAAGAAAACTTTACAAATGATGTAAGCCCTTCAAATTGTGGTGGCCTTCGAGTGAGTGGATCGGGTGGATAAATGCACCCATCAACCCAAAGGTCCACATTTTTTTTCCCTGCATTTCTTTCTTGTTGCATCCTGCATCTTATTGCATCATCTCTTTCCACAGTTCTTTTGAACATTGGTGCATATTCATCCTCCAATTGAAAGTGAATATCTCTCTTTCTCTTGGTACATCCTACACCTGCATTCTGCAAAAAAGAAAGTATGCAAATGTTAACTTGGATTAACATTCAAATTGCAGAACTACACCCCTTTGATTCACTATATCTGTGTTTTTTTAAAAACCCAGTTGGTTCTTGTCTCTTTCTCTTGCTTTCAGTCTTGATAGACCCTAATCAACCCCTAATCAGCCTGTAATCTTGGCTTTTAATCTACCTCTAATTACCATCAAATCTTATCTTCTGCTCTATCCAAAATATTCTCTCTCTCTCTCTTTCTCTCTCTCTCTCTCTCTCAACAAAAATTCATCAAGGAAACCCTAAACACATTCATACTGAAGCTTGGCTAGTGGAAAACAATAACATCATCTTATCTTCTACCCTAATTTACTATCTGTCACTCTATCACTTATTTTCTTTGTTCATCTCACACAGTCCTCTCTGTCCCCCCCCTTCTCCCCTCCTCTCTCTCTCTCTCTCCCCCTCTCTCTCTCTCTATGAATTGATGCTTAAGGACTGAACAACAACTGTGAAGAATAATAACATCACAAAGATTAAAAAAATAAAGATACCTCCATTATCACTGGATTGCTTGTAGTATAGACTGTTGAAGACGGAGATTTCTTACTGCATATTTCTGAAGAGGAAGATGGCTTGTATCAGGGTAGAGTGTGTTGTAGATAGAGATTCTTTGATTTCAACAAATGGTATCAAAACTACTCCTCAATGCTGCTTCAGAAGAACTCGTATGTAAGAAACTATATTCTGGAGGGAAAGAGAAGAATGCACAAAATTTGGGACGAAACTAGAGCTTTCTGAGGGAATGAAAAAATGCCCAGAAATAGGTATATACTTGTCCAAAAAAGATAAAAATTTACAAGGAAACTCTCGAGTCAAAAAGGTGTCTCTGGGTAAAAAATAATCTTAAAATATGATGTGTACGTCATTTTATATCGTTTTTTAACTTCCGCCCTTTTAAGAAGAGAGAATGAGAATGATTGAAAAGTCATGAGGGCATTAAAGAGGGCATTAAAGAGTCATGAGGGCATTAAAGAATGATTGGCTGCGTTTTTAGAAAAAATAGAATTGTATTTTTTTAGTTATGAGGATTTTGAGAAAAAGTGACCTTATCCTGCAGTTTGGGAATAAAATAATAGGTTAAATCTATTGAAAACACAAAAACGAGATTTGCTTGATTGTAGAAGATCTCTTTTTATAATATTATTTTGGAATCTCTTTTTAGAGAGAGAGAGGTGAGAGAAACCACTTAAGGGGCAAAAAAGAGAGTCCATATTTCTCCTAACCGGGAGTGAGAGAGGAGAAGAAGAAGAGAAGAAGAAGAAGAAGAAGAAGAAGAGAGAGAGAGAGAGAGAGAGAGAGAGAGAGAGAGAGAGAGAGAGAAGGTTGTCTGAGATTCCCCCTGTTCCCCTCCTTAGAGGGTGACCACACACATTGTTTTTCTCTCCGTCTCCCCGCAAGTTTAAACCTCGTCTCCCCACCAGTCTAATCCTTTCAAGGAAAATCACCTCGGCACACCATCTCCCCGATGAGAGAAAAGAGTGATTTATAAGCCAAAAGTATGCCCCCCAAACGAAGAGAGACACACATTAGCAGTAATCCCACATCCAACAATGGAGCCATTGGCGAAGGCATTTCTGCAAATACGAATACAATGTCGGGTATGGATAATTCATATCCAAATATCCAGGTACAAATTGTCATCTTAGCTATTCATTGAGGCATAGGTATGCGTATAAACTCATTTCAACAAGTAGCTTGAATTTATTTTTTGATAGTTAAGGAACTCATAGGGGATCATAGGTTAATTATTTCCGCAACCTCACATAACCTCGCATAGATTTATGCATATGGCGCATTGAGGTTCGCACAAACACATGTACTTAAATACCTTGTATCCCAGCGCTACGCAACAAAGTTATACGTGCCATAAAGAACATATAAGGTTACTTAAGGGTTATGCGCATAGACGATGCATGCATGGGAAAGATTATATGAAAGATGCATCGATGGTACACAAATTGACCTTGCGTGAAAGTCTCACTAATGTCACAAACTATAAATTCACTGGGATCTTGAAGTTAAGGGTAACTAGTACAAAGAACAATCATTAGGATTACAAATTATGATGCCTTGAGAACTGTCCAATAGCAACTATGTATTCAGGAATTGGACTAGCAACATCTCCAAACATGAACTCTAGGGATTAGGAAACCTGAAGTCGAAGAAAAGACCGATTTTTTGTATTTGTTGGGAAGAAGGCTGGGTTATCGATCAATAAAAGTGAAAAATAGAACTTATGTCATGCTTAGTGTTCAAAACCTTAACATATCCTTTAGCCGGAAGAAGAGTGTGTTATGTAAATTTTATGTAAAACAGCTCTTGATCCCAAGGGGGAGAGTAAATACATGATGAAATGTTATCCTGACTATTCCTGCAATGTTTGGAAAAGGATACCGTTGTTTTGTGGATTGATCAAATAACATTCTAAATGCTTTTGCATTAAACTGATTATGGGTTGTGATTTGGATGATTATTCCAAGTCCTTGTGTTTGATGGTAAAAGCATGGCAAAGGTCATTAATGACAAGTAGCCAAGGGAAATAAGGGAATGTTTCACTAGAAGATGATATTAGGATGATTGCCTTGATTATGCTTGATTCTTAATTGGTTAATTAAGGAAGGATACTTGCACGGGTGGATCATCTCCAAGATCGCACCATGGATTACCACGAGAAGGCACTGCTCGATTCACGGGCCGAAGGTCGAGTGGTGAAAAGACCAACCGCAGAAAGTGTGTCTCACTCCTAGGTTGCTTGGGGTTAGTGGAGCTCTGGACATCCCTTGCTGAGTCCACAATGGAGTTGTAGGCTGCTGTGAGCCCATAGTCTAAGGCATTGGAAGATCGTATTCTAGATACTGGATGGAAATTTTGGTGCCATGTGATTTGGTCTAGGTACTTCTGTTAGACACAAGGGATACATAATTCTCCTGTATGGGTAGCAAACAAAGATTAACTGAAGATAAGTTAAGAAACTGTTTGTAAAAAAGGACTGCTTGTTTTGTTTTCGTGTCAGTGTTGTAAATTATGCAAATGAATAATGTTCCCTAAAAGGCCTAATTAAGGAAGCTGATTGTGAATGTCATACATAATTGTGATAGGACCTAAATAGAAAACTAAAGCTATCAGGAAGGAAGCGAGTGGGTAGAACCCTGACGATTTGTCCTAGGGTAGGGTGGTCCCAGAGAACTGGGAGGCTTCTCATAAGGTTTTTCCGTCGTTTGACCTTTAGGTATGGTTAGGTTAGAATCCAATACATGTTGTCTTAGGGGTCCGAAATGGGACTATGCCCTATGGGCAAAGAGATTGAGTGGTGAATCCCTCTCGTTTCCCATTCTCTTTGAACCAAGTATGGCATGGGTCTGCTTCGGCTTGGGTATCTCTGAGTAAAGTAGGATGTCCACGATTCGACGCTAGAATACTGTTAGGAGACCTTGGCCATTAGGAACCCAAATTTCAGGTTGATCCTTATGGGTTCGGCCATGAACGTTTCGTTGTGAGGTGGACTCAGGAAACCCTAGGTGACAAATCCCAGAATATTCCATGGGAGTGTTGGGCAGTGATGCTTAGCTTTGTTTCTCGATGGACTACTAAAAACGTGCGTCGATAGCCCTTAGCCGGGCATGTTACAGTTGGTATCAGAGGGAAACTTCGTAATCATATGTGATTGTTTAATGTATGGCTCGTAGAGATATCCTAAACAAGAGAATAACCTAAGTGGTATGGTTTGACTTTCAGGCACCTTTTGCACCCAGGAATGCTGACATGCAAGAGAAGAAATTCCTTCTCAAGCAAATTAAGACACCCGAGTTTGATGGAGAAGGGATAGATGCCACAGTAGAGACGGAGATATAGATTGAGTCAATGGATGATTATTTCTTTGCTTGGAGAACTTTTGCTACCAATCAGGCAATGATAGCCAAAATTAAGTTAATTGACGAGACTCGAATATGGTGGAAGCAATGGTGCAAAGATCGAGGTGTTTTTGAAGCCGTTGTTATGTGGGCTCAGCTAAAAGATGCTATATGTGAACGATACCTTCCGCCAACCTACCAGACTTTGAGGATGAACGAATTCTTCAAGCTCATGCAGCTGGAATTAACCCTTGAAGCTTACTACTCAATGTTTGTGACCCTACTAAAATACACACCACCTATGAATATTGCACAGCAAGTATCCAAGTTTTTCCGTGGCCTGAACACTCCTCTAAACCACCGTCTTAAGCAATTCATCCAACAGACTTGCAAGATGCGTTACTTCGAGCAAAGCTAATCGTCCAAGAACTAACTTTGGGAAATTGTGAAAAAGATGATTTCTGAGATCAGGGCAAGAGATGCCACACGTGTAGAGGGATAGGGCACATCCATAGGAGATGTCTCTACCATCAATGCTCCCACTGCAAAGAGCTAGGACACGTCCAAGCAGACTGCCATGACTTAAGTTTAGAAGAGATTGAACTCCTAAGGAAACAAAGCTACATAAGTGCAGTCTATGGATATATAGAGGAGTTAGACAAAGACAAGGACCTAGAGCCTACTACACCTCTTTAGGATGATTAGAAATCCTAGAAATTTTGTTGACATGAAATACAACTTGTATTGAAATAAACTTTACTCTTGTAACTACAGTCTCACAGAAGTTACTATATGTATATCATCTACATCACGTGCATTCAAGGCCTATTTATAAATATCCTTATCTATAGTTTTTTCCTAAAGAAAACATAATCCTTTTCTATTCAATCTGTAAATAATCCCATTATATTACCCCCTTCTATATGTAAAAAATGTATAAAAATGTTATTTTAAAAATATCTTATTTTGAACCCACATGATGCACACATATATTCATGAGTAACTTACCCAAGACTACAGTTAACCTGAGTAATATGATTTGCATCTATTTTGAGCCTAAAACTTGCAAATGATTAGAGATACTTAGTAAGGAATGACAATTATAACTTGCAAATAATTTCTCTTAAGCCATTTCTTCTTAACTAATATGGATTGGATCTTACCAAAATGTCGAAGCTTGGAAGTATTCTTTAGTATTACATGCAAAGCCGATTGTCCATGGAGCTCAGTCCCGAACTAAGAAGAGGACAATCTGGGAACATAGTTTCCAAGATAAAGGACCACTTTGATATGCTAAAAGGACTCTTGCCAAGGACAACTAAGGACCTTGCGACCAAGTGATAAAGCTCCATACTGTTTCTACTGCAGGGAGTTAGGTCATTTCAAAGGGGAATGTCCAAAGAACCCTAAACACCGATGCTCTGAGTGCCACAACATTGGACATAACTATGTCAATTGTCCCAACATGACTCGAAGAGAACTTGAACTTACAAAGAAGGAAATTGTATAAGCTCAAGTAATCCAGAAAATGCCAGATACTTAGGAAAAACCTAGAAGATATTCATGAGATGTAACTACAATAAAATCTTCTCTTGTAATCTAGACTTGAATAGATCTAATACAATAAGATATTGTTTCAAAAGACCGCATGCCTATGAGTGATCAAAATCACGCAGTGGATGCATGGTGGGTCCTATCCCACATGAATCGAGTCTCATTAATGCTTGTCTTCCCCAGTTCTTCTGAGATGAGGAAATCTCCAGTTCTTCAAGGGGGAGAGGATGTAACAAGACATCGCATGAAACAACCCCCCTTAATTATTTTAATCAATTTTTTTTGAAATTACTACCACCCCTATCATTGCATCGATAGGGAGAGGGAGTGGAATCAGCAAATAGGAGATGCCGAGGGAGAACAGCTGCAGTGGACGTGGAAAGGAGGAGGAAACGACGCAATGTCCATAGTAGGAGAGGAAGCTGAGAAGGAGATGACAGTGACGAGTCTGCCATGCATGCGGACAAGTGGTGGATGGGAGGAAGATGCCACCACCACCATCACTTCACTTCACCACCCCCCAAAAATAATACCCCCAAACCCTATAAAAACCCTCCCTGCCCCCCCCAAAGGAGAGTGAGGAGGCCACCCTATTCTTTCCCCCCCCTTAAACAAAGGGAGGATATACCACCTCCTTACCCCATGTTGCCGTTGAGAGAGAAGGAGAAACAGAGAGAGGGATAGAGAGAGGAGAAGAAGAAGAGAAGAGGGAGAAGAAGAAAGAGGGATGGAGAGAGGAGAAGAAGAAGAGAAGAAGAAGAAGAGACGAAGAGGGAGATAGAGAGGGAGAAGAAGAGAGAGGGAGAGAGGAGAAGAAGAAGAGAAGAAGAAGAAGAAGAGGGAGAGAGAGAGGGAGAAGAAGAGAGAGGGAGAGAAAGAGGAGAAGAAGAAGAGAAGAAAAATAAGAAGAGGGAGAGAGAGAGAGAGAGAGAGAGGGTTCTCGGAGATTTCCCTGCCTTCCCCTCCTTAGAGGGTGACCACACGTGTTGTTTTTCTCTCCATCTCTCTACAAGTTTAAACCTTGTCTTCCTACGAGTCTAATCCTTTCGAGGAAAATTACCCTCGCACACCATCTCCTCGATGAGAGAAAAGAGTGATTTATAAGCCAGAAGTATGGCCCCCAAACGAAGAGAGACATGTATCAATAGTAATCCCGGATCCAACAATGGAGCCACTGGCCAAGGCGTTTCTAAAAATACAAATACAACGTCGGGTATGGATAATTCATATCCAAACATCTAGGTACAAATTGCCATCCCTGCTATTCATTAAGGCATAGGCATGCATATAAATTCATTTCAACAAGTAGCTTGAATTTATTCTTTGATAGTTAAGGAACTCATAGGGGATCATAGGTTAATTCTTTCCGCAACCTTAGATAACCTCACATAGATTTATACATATGGCACATTGAGGTTCGCACAAACACATGTACTCAAATAGCTTGTATTCCAATGCTACGCGACAAAGTTACACGTGGCATAAATAACATATAAGATTACTTAAGGGTTAAGTAAATTTTATGTAAAACCATACCTTGATCCCAAGGGGGAGAGTAAATACGCGATGGAAGGTTATCGCAAATATTTTTGCAGTGTTTAGAAAAGGATACCATTGTTTTGTGGATTGATCAAATAACATCCTAAATGCTTTTGCATTAAATTGATTGTGGGCTATGATTTGGATGATTATTCCAAGTACTTGTATTTGATGGTAAAAGCATGGAAAATGTTAGTAATGACAAGTAGCCATGGGAAATAAAGGAATTTTTCACTAGAAGATGATATTAGGCTGATTACCTTGATTATACCTGATTCTTAATTGTTAATTAAGAAAGGATATTTGCATGGGTGGATCATCTCCAAGATCGCACGCAGATTATCTCAAGAGGGCACTTCTCGATTCACAGGCCGAAGGTCGAGTGGTGAAAAGGCCAACCATGGAAAGTGTGTCTCACTTCTAGGTTGCTTGGGGTCAGTGGAGATCTGAACACCCCTTCCCGAGTCCGGAACGAAGTTGCAGACTGCCGTGAGCCCAACGTCTAGGGCATTGGAAGATCCTATTCTAGATACTGGATGGAAACTTTGGTGCCATGTGATTTGGACCGGGTGCTTCTGTTGGACATAAGGGATACATAATTCTCCTGTATGGATAGGAGACAAAGATTAACTGAAGATAAGTGAAGGAACTATTTGTCAAAAAAGATTGCTTGTTTTGTTTTTGTATAAGTGTTGTAAATTACGCAAACGAATCCTATTCCCTAAAAGTCCTAATTAAGGAAGCTGATTGTGAATGTCATACATAATTGTGATAGGAACTAATTAGAAAACTAAAGCTATCAAGGCGGAAGCGGGTGGGTAGAACCCTGACGGTCTGTCCTACAGGAGAACTGGGAGGCTTCTCATAAGGTTTTTCCATCGTTTGACCTTTATGTATGGTTAGGCCGATTCATGTTGTTTTAGGGGTCCAAAATGGGACTATGCCCTACGAGCAAAGAGGTTGAGTGGTGCATCCCTGTCGTTTCCCATTCTCTTTGAACCAAGTACGACATGGGTTTGCTTTAGCTTGGGTATCTCTATGTAAAGTAGGATGTCCACGATTCGATGCTAGAATACTGTTAGGAGACCTTGGCCATTAGGAACCCAAATTTTAGGTCGATCCTTGTGGGTTCCATGAACATTCCGTTGTGAGGCAGACTCGGGAAACCCTAGGTGACAAATCCCATAATATTCCATGGGAGTGTCATGCAATGATGCTTAGCTTTGTTTCTCGATGGACCGCTAAAAACGTGCCTAGATAGCCCTTAGGCGGGCATGTTACAGTTGGTATCAGAGGGAAACTTTGTAATCATATGTGATTGTTTAATGTATGGATCGTAGAGATATCCTAAACAACAGAATAACCTAAGTGGTATGGTTTGACTATCAGGCACCTTTTGCACCCAGGAATGCTGACATGCAAGAGAAGAAATTCCTTCTCAAGCAAATTAAGACACCCAAGTTTGATGGAGAAGGGATAGATGCCACAGTAGAGGCAGAGATATAGATTGAGTTAATGGATGATTATTTCTTTGCTTGGAGAACTTTTGCTACCAATCAGGCAATGATAGCCAAATTTAAGTTAATTGACGAGACTCGAATATGGTGGAAGCAATGGTGCAAAGACCGAGGTGTTTTTGAAGCCGCTGTTATGTGGGCTCAGCTAAAAGATGTTGTATGTGAACGATACCTTCCGCCGACCTACCAGACTTTGAGGATGAACGAATTCTTCAAGCTCATGCAGCTGGAATTAACCCTTGAAGCTTACTACTCAATGTTTGTGACCCTACTAAAATACACACCACCTATAGATATTGCGCAACAAGTATCTAGGTTTTGCCATGGCTTGAACACTCCTCTAAACCACCGTCTTAAAGCAGTTCATCCAACAGACTTGCAATATGCATTACTTCAAGCAAAGCCAATCGTCCAAGAACTGAATTTGGGCAATTGTGACAAAGATAATTTGTGAGATCAGGGCAAGAGATGCCACATGTGCAGAGGGATAGAGCACATCCATAGGAGATGTCCCTACCATCAATGCTTCCATTGCAAATAGCTAGGACACGTCCAAGGAGACTGTTGTGACTTAAGTTTAGAAGACATTGAACCCCCAAGGAAACGAAGCTACACAAGTGCAATCTATGGATATATAGAGTTAGACAAAGACGAGGACCTAGAGCCTACGACACCTCTTTAGGATGATTAGAAATCCTAGAAATTTTGTCGACATGAAAGACAACTTGTATTGAAATAAACTTTACTCTTGTAACTACAGTTAACCTGAGTAATATGAGTTGCATTTATTTTGAGCCTAGAACTTGCAAATGATTAGAGATACTCAATAAGGAATGACAATTATAACTTGCAAAGAATTTCTTTTAATTCGTTTCTTCTCAACTAATATGGATAGGGTCTTACCAGAATGTCAAAGCTTGGAAGTATTCTTTACACTCCCAAACCCTATAACCCCCCTTAAACAAAGGGAGGATATACCACCTCCTTATCCCCTGATTCCACTGAGAGAGAGGGAGAAGAGGAGAGAGGGAGAGAGAGAGGAGAAGAAGAAGAGAAGAGGGAGAAGAAGAAAGAGGGAGGAAGAGAGGAGAAGAAGAAGAGAAGAAGAAGAAGAAGAAGAAGAAGAAGAGGGAGAGAGAGAGGGAGAAGAAGAGAGAGGGAGAGAGGAGAAGAAGAAGAGAAGAAGAAAAATAAGAGGGAGAGAGAGAGGGAGAGAAAGAGGAGAAGAAGAAGAAGAAGAAGAAGAGGAAGAGAGAGACAGAGACAGAGAGAGAGAGAGAGAGAAGATTCTTGGAGATTTCCCCCCCTTTTCCTCCTTAGAGGGTGACCAGATGCGTTGTTTTCCTCTCCATCTCCCCGCAAGTTTAAACCTCGTCTCCCTGCGAGTCTAATCCTTTCGAGGAAAATCACCCCAGCGTACCATCTATTGGATGAGAGAAAATAGTGATTTATAAGCCAGAAGTATGGCCCCCAAAAGAAGAGAGACATGCATCAGCAGTAATCCCGCATCCAACAATGGAGCCGCCAACCAAGACGTTTTTGCAAATACAAATACAATGTTGGATATGGATAATTCATATTCGAATATCCAGGTACAAATTGCCATCTCCGCTATTCATTGAGGCATATGTATGCATATAAATTCATTTCAACAAGTAGCTTGAATTTATTTTTTTGATAGCTAGGGAACTCATAGGGGATCATAGATTAATACTTTCCACAACCTTAGATAACCTCGCATAGATTTATGCATATGGCGCATTGAGGTTCCCACAAACACATGTACTCAAATACCTTGTATCCCAACACTACGCGACAAAATTATACATGCCATAAAGAACATATAAGGTTACTTAAGGGTTATGCGCATAGACGATGCATTCATGTGAAAGATTATATGAAACATGCATCGATGGTACACAAATTGACCTTGGGTTAAAGTCTTGCTAATGTCATGAACTATAAATTCATTGGGATCTTGAAGTTGTGGGTAACTAGTACAAACAACAGTCATTAGGATTAAAAATTACGATGCCTTGAGAATCGTCCGATAGCAACTATGTATTTGGGAATCGGCCTAGCAATATCTCGAGGCAAGAACTCTAGGGATTAGGAAACCCTAAGTCGAAGGAAAGACAGATGTTTTGTATTTGCTGGGAAGAAGGCTGGGTTATCGATCAATAAAAGTGAAAAATAGAACTTACGTGACCACGCTTAGTGTTCTAAACCTTAACATATGTATTAGCTCAAAGAAGCGTCTGTTAAGGAAATTTTATGTAAAACCACTCGTGATCCCAAGGGGGAGAGTAAATATGCAATGGAAGGTTATTGCAACTATTCCTGCAATGTTTGGAAAAGGATACAATTGTTTTGTGGATTGATCAAATAACGTCCTAAATGCTTTTGCATTAAACTGATTGTGGGGTATCATTTGAATGATTATTCCAAGTTCTTGTGTTTGATGGTAAAAACATGGCAAAGGTCAGTAATCACAAGTAGCCATGGGAAATAAATGAATTTTTAACTCAAAGATGATATTAGGATGATTGCCTTGATTATGCTTGATTCTTAATTGGTTAGTTAAGGAAGGATATTTGCACGGGTGGATCATCTCCAATATTGCATCGCGGATTACCCCGAGAGGGCACTGCTTGATTCATGGGCCGAAGGTCGAGTGGTGAAAAGGCCAATCACGGAAAGTGTGTCTCACTCCTAGGTCGCTTGGGTTCAGTGGAGCTCTAGAAACCCCTTCCTGAGTCCAGAACGGAGTTGTAGACTACTGTGAGCCCACTGTCTAAGGCGTTGGAAGATCCTATTTTAGATAGTGGATGGAAATTTTGGTGCAATGTGATTTGGACTGGGTACTTTTGTTGGACAGAAGGGATATATAATTCAATAATCATCTTATCTCTTAATCTCTGTCTCTTAGCAAGCATAGAAATTGCATCCTCTATATATTTTCAATTAGTTTTTAGCCCTTGTTCTGTAGTTTCATATTCTAAAAGCTTCCTAAGACTTGACTATGGTGAAGAATCCAGAGTCTAAAGAAACAATTCAATTTTTTCTACCTTGAGAGATTGTTGCTCTATTCTATCTAGCTGCACACATCTATGCTAAAATTCTTGTAACAATTCTATTATTGCTAATCACCTATTGGATTTGACACATTCAAAGAAAGCTCTTTTTCTCAACTACCCCATGTCCTCCATGAAGTTTTCATCCTTGATCAATGCTTAAAAGTCATCCTAGGTTGATCAATGATCTGCCATAATGTCTTTACCACGTGATTGGATCTCCAAAACTACAATCCTACAAAGTAACCACTACAAGGGATTAGGCCCACAGATGGCCTCATTGATGCATTTTCTTAACTAAGAAAGAAAACTTATGGGCACATCTATGGTCATAAAAACAAGTGCGTTAGGCAACCCATGTCTAAATCACATTTATTTTGCAGCTTATAACATGATTTTTTACATGTTTAAATATGCAAAAACCTATATTTTTCACACCTTAATAGAAGTAATAATAAATAAGGTTTGTGAAAACCAAAAGAAAAAGAATCTTCTAGTTGTAGACATATGGCTCCAATCATAGCTCTACAACCAACAAGTCCCTCGAGTCCCCTCCCCCCCCCCCCCCCCCCCATTGCATACTCATGGGGTATTATCTTTATGAATGAAATGTGACACAATAACAAAATTTGGGCCAACAAAATATTAAATGACAATACACAACAAGAATTAGAGGAGCCCCAAGATGAATCAAATGGTAAAAGAAAAGTTCTTTGATTATGTATTCATAACAATATAAATTGCGTAAGGCCATTTAAAACTTCACTTACTTTTTTCCTTTTTTTTTTACAAATCATAGGATGATAATGCTATAAAACCCATGGCAACTTGACATGTCTTGAAAGATAGGAGATATTATAAAGCCTAATGACACATGACAAATCCTAAAACATGTCCATAAATATTAGTTTAACTACTATCAATAGATGAAGACCCTGTGCTATCAATACCTATAAGATGACAACAATCCACAAGAAATTGTGTGTCTTCTTTGAAGAAGTTCATATCTAACTCCCATGTATAGTTGAAATGGCACATATACATAATAGCTTGGAAAAGTTGCACCTTCAACATATTCAAATCAACAATATTATTATCTATGGAATCTTATAGTTCTCGATCTAATAAAGTTGTCACTCTCCTTGCATCAAATTCATCTTCAACCCAAGTAAGGCAATGCATTCCCATGCATCACTGCATACATAGCTGCATGTGTATCTAAAGATACATTTGCTGAGGTACATCCATACATCCCATGCACACAACAGTGTGTCATGCCATAGTCATCAAAATTCCATCATGCCAAGTCAATTTCTCAATTTCCCAAGAAGTACATGCACTTGCAAACAATTTTTGGGCTCCGGATCATCGGGAGGTGGGCAAAGTTCCCCCCGAGCCGGGTTGTGCACCCCTTTAGGGTCTTTGATGGCAAGGGGGGTCACCCCTCTTTTCTCTTGCCACCTCAACTGGCATTGGGCTTTTCCTCACCCAGAATATATATGGCAGACATTTATTAATTAAACACCCATCATGAGATGCATTTTAGGAATGGAAATTTTGGGCTTTTCATGAAGTGCATGGAATTGGAATTGGGAATAGGGATAGAGAGCTTACCGACAGTGACTCATTACCTACTCACCCTTATACAATGGATTTCTTAATCAATTCTTGGCTCAGCCAATTCACAAGAAGCCAAATGGGTTATGGGTAAGCAAAATATAATCTCAATGAAGCTTCAGCATGAATAAAATCCATTCCAATGCCATAAGATCAAATGAGAATGACTGAGATTAATATTCAAAATGCATACAATGTTTGAAACTCCTATTACCTACTCGGACTCATGCATCCTCTCAAACAAGTGCATAGGATTCAACAAGAGGCTTAATGGGAGAGAATGAGAGCCAAGAATCAGTTACCTTGGGTTGTTTGATGAAGAAGGCAGCCACTAATTCCACTTCAGTCCTTCATGAGAGCTCCAATTTGATCCCGCATGCTCCATAGCTCCAAAATGGTTGTGCTCCGTCAAGAAAGGATGAATTCAAGCTTGGGGAAGAAGGATTCTTCCAGGGGGGAAGGGCTTTGTTTGCATAGACTGATCAAGGGAAGGATTCCTTCCAAATGGGCACTCCATAATGCCTTCTTACTTCCAAGAAGCCTTCAAATCTTGAGAATGAGCTCCAATGTGGCTGTAGCTTGGAGATAAGATGGCTCAGGACCTTCCCATGAAGAGCTCTTATGGAAATTGAAGCTCTACTTCCATAGCCATGGCTATCCACAAGTGCATGTCTTCAAATCTTACTTCTAATCTTCTTCATGTGCTTCTTGATGGCCAAATCTTGAGCCAGGCTTGAAGAGGGGACTCCCGGGATCAAGAAAAGACCAAAATCTTTAAGATTTTTGAGCTTCATGCTAAGCTTTCATGGCTGCCATGGACTGCACATGATGTGGGTTTCTTGGGGTGGAAGAGAAGTCCAAGAAGCTGAGAAAGAAGGCTTGAATCTTGCCCAGGGGACCTGCAATAAGTTGGGAGTGAGAGCCAGGAAGGAGAGGAGGGCTGGGGTGCTGTCAAACAGGTCACGAAGCAGCCCGCGTTTTGCGCCGAATTTTACAGAGCTGCTCCTGGAGGGTTGGAGATGGCCATCATAGCTTAACCACTGCTTGGTTTGTTGCTCTTGAGCTCCAGAAATGAAAGGAAGAGGGTTGACACTTCATGGAAGAGAGGGGAGCAAGATTTGGGCCTGATTTTCCTCCATGGAAGCTTGCAAGAAGCTTGAGAAATGAGGAGAGAGAAGACCCTCCTTGAAAGTAACCCCAACTAGACTTTCTTCTGACTCCTGTGACCACGGTTACTAAGAGTTTACCTTTAAGATGGGCCAAAAATGACCCACGAGCTGCCAAAGTCAGTCTTCCTTCCTCCAGACTTGGTCCAAGCCACCATTAATGCTCTTGCCTGCAGTCCTTGTGGTCCAAAAATCTTTGGGAACTCACCTACTGCTCCCTGTACCTGTGTACCTGTGACTCAAAATTTCATGTGACTAGAAAGTTGTTGTAACTGGGTAAAATGAGGGACTAACTAGGACCAAGAACCTAGGCTCTGATACCAATTGTCAAAGAGAGGAACTGGGAGAGAGAAAGAAGAGAGAGAAGACTGCAAAGAAGAAGAAGAAGAAGAGAAAAAGAGAGAGAAAGACAGTTATGAGGAGAGAGAAAGACTAGAATTGGAGAGAGAAAGACTAGAAGAGAGGGAAGGAAGACATGGAAGCTTGGAGAACAAGGTGAAGGAGAAAGAAGACTTGTATAATTATCTGATAATGAAAAATTAAGTCTCTCTCACCGTATATACCAGCCAGTGTAGCTAGTATTTCCCCGTTATTAAATCCCCCTCTCTTACAAGAATCTTCAAGAAATTGTTGAGAAATGAAAGCTTGGGCTGAAGCTTTCATGGCTGCCATAGCTAGGGTTTCTCAGAAATAGGGGAAGAGGAGAATGCCACTTTTTCCATGAATTTGTGGAAGCTTCAGCATGCAAATTATCAATGACAAAGCCACCAACTACAGTATGATCAATAAGAGGAGAATCAAGGCCTGGAATCAGCCCGAAATTTGCGCCACAAATTTCGGGACTGTTCTCTGCAGTCCACAGCTCAATGCATGTACAAATTGGTAATCTACTTGCTGAGGATGAAGATTAGAAGAAGATTCTAGTATGAAATGCTTGTGAAACCTCAAGGGCTGAAGGCTAGGAGAAGATCTCTACTGCAAACTCCATGAAAGCTTGACCAAAGCTTGAAGAAAGAGGAAAGGAAGACCTCTTTTGAAAAGTAACCACAATTTACCCCCAAATCAAGCCTAGTTAACTCTCCTTTACCCTAGTTACCTCCAATTTTGCATGAAATTTGATGACGACCTGCCACTTTAGCCATCCTCCACCATATCTGACCTTGGAGATCTCTAGATGTAGTCTCTTACTAACTGTAGATGGTCTGCAGCACTCCACTAGTCACTGTCTTGTACAATACTTGACTGAAATTGATTTTGATGGAGGAAAATAGGACTGAAAAATAGAAGGAAAAATGGATCAAAGACCAATGCTCTGATACCACTTGTCAGAGAGTGAACTAGCGAGAGAGAAAGAGGAGAGAGAAGACTATAGGAAGAGAGAGAAGAAGAGTGACGAGGAAGAGAAAGACTAGATTTGGAGAGAGAAAGACAGGAAAGAGAGAGAAGCCATGGAGGTTGTGAGCAAGATGGGAGAGAAGGATAGTAATTTTATTAATGTGTCAAAAAAGATATGAAAAATTACATGTCCTCTCCTTTTATACCAATTCATTGTGACATGGCATAATGTCAATATTATTTTACACTAAGTCCTTATTCCCAGCTTCTTACACTCTAATTTTCATGATGCTTGGTTGAATTTGTCTCAAAACCAATGGATGCTTATTAACAATTTCTCTATCTTTGATGTATTCCTCTTTTGTGAGAAATATTTGTGTGTTACTCAACCCTTTCATCATTTTGTTCTCTAAGAAGTTCACGATCCACCTTATATGGGTTATCGTGGCATCATTTCTACTCTTTGTAATTTGCAGGAAGATTTGAATTGGCTTTATATGAATCAAAATGTTTTTGCCTTTGTTTCTGAATGTCTTATGCCAATGCATTAAAAGACATGACGGTATGCACTATGGTTTGTTAATGCATGTACCTATTCCTAACTCATCCTAGGAACAAATCTCAATGGATTGTATTACTGGTTTGCCACTGACTTCTTCGCAAAAAATAATATGCTTTGTAATATTATCAATAGATTTAGTAAGTGAGCATATTTTATTCCGTGCAAGAAAACTCTAACTGCTTCACAAGTTGCTAATCTTTTTCTTAACCATATCTTTGTACACTATGTTTTACCAAACATTATTGTATACGATCGTGATCCCCATTTTTGCAATGCTTTTTGGATAACTTTATTCTCTAACCTTGGTACTAAAATTGATTTTAGTTCATCCTTTCATCTTGAAACCAATGGCGAAACTGAAGGTAATAATAGTACAATTCTTAATTTAATTTGTGCCTATACTATCTCTTCACCAAGCACATGGGATCAACATAACATCTTTTACAATTTGCCTACTACAACAATACACCTCACTTTGCCCACCATCAAAGCACCTTTTGAAATTATCTATGGTCGCAAAATACCAACATTAATATTTCATTTAAGTCAAAAAGTGTCTTCTTTGCTGCTAATGATTGGGTTCATACTCATTCTACTATTTTTGGACAAGTTAAACAATTAATTGCTAAGGCCCATCAATCCTATGTTAAGAAAGCTAGTAAGAAATGCCAAACTATGAGTTTTAAAGAAGGTGATTATGTCTAGTTGCGCATTGAGAAATGTAGATTGTATAACACAATATTAGTGAGTTTGGGAATCTCCCAATTCCCACTTTTTGAATACTAAAAAGGTGGCACCCGGATAACATGCCCATAAGTTTCTCAAAACCATATGATGTGACCTATCATTGGAAAGTGCTTGAAAAATGGAATCTATTGAGCTATAGAGCACTCAATTTGGAGTTATAGTGTTCAAGTTATGACAAATCCAAAGATTTGACCACGTGTCCCAAACTTATGGAAAATTCCCATATTCCCCAATACGGTGTTGTATAGTGTTGAGAAGAATCCTAATGTTAAACTTGCACCTAGATTTTATGGACCATTCAAAAATTTTCATTGTATCAATGCTAAT